>NC_090749.1:74087480-74092480 GCF_036898095.1 Palaemon carinicauda
TCTCTACCCAAACTAGGACCAAGGCTGCTGATAAATCGGCAGACAGACATATAGGCTCCGCCAAACTCCCCATCCTTAGCTCACAAGGATGGTGAGATCACAGCGACCAGAGGAACTAACGAGTTTGATGGGGACTCTAACCCCAGCCTAGCAATCACCAGGCAAGGACGGTACCACCAGGCCACCACAATTCCTAGTCATTTATCCTATCCATTGAACATCTATCCACTTCTTATTCTTCTCCATCATCATTTGTATGCAATGGATCCCACCCCACCATCCTCGTACTTCCTTGTCCATTAACAGGCATCACACTCAAAGCCATCCATAGGATACCATCTATCATCCTTTCAAAATCGTTTGTTTGTGGTTCATTATCAATGTTTTCCCTGGGCCCCCTTCTAATCTACCTCGCTGTAAGCAATCTCTAACAGCTCGTCCATCTCCCCGGACCGCCTTAGCTCTTTCTAATCTCCGTGAGTCAAAACACCTCGCTTTAAGACTGATGGAGAGACTGTGAGGCTGATGGAAATTGGGCCTAGATTGGCAGACCCCTTTATCTTATGGCAGGACGAGCATAGGCCTAAGATATTTACTCCCAAAATGAATTAGATTTCACGGCCTAACTTCTACGAGTACGGGCCTAACATTAGTTAGCTCATCAAGGAATGGCAGATAACATCAGACTTCCCGTCAGGAGATAAAGTTTGGCTCTCTGGTCTGAATGCCTCGCGAGGATTCTGAACAGCCAGATAAGTTATCTCGCCTTAAAGGGACTGGGAGAGTGATGCTGTCTGTCTGTCTGTCTGGATGTAGGAGTACGTATGGAGAGTGAAGTTGATGTCTCACGCAGGGTTAAAAGAATACCAGGTTAGACCGTCTGAGTTACTGCGCACCTTCGTGACGTCAATGGTCAGTGACTGTAGAAGAAAACGAGGAAAACAAGTTTTAGGGTCACTATAGTAGGAGTTTCCCCCATAGCACACTTTTTTTTTTTTTTTTTCGTGTTGTTCTCCCGAGTAGAGTCAAATACAGACTGATGACATTTCTTAATCTGAACCCTAACCAATGCAGCCGCTCAGCGACATGCGCGAAATTGTTCTTATTTTGGTCAGAAGTGGGCTAAGCCGGTATTCTTTTAACCCTGGTCTCACGTACATAGTTTCCGGGAGCTATCGTAAGCGATATATGGGCTAGCTTGGGAAGGGATAGGAAGAAGGATAGGACCTGCTATAAAAGGCAGAGGGAATGACAGTTGGATGGGTTGGTTCTAACAGGCCTTGAAATCCTTAAATAGGTTTTTTTTTTTATAAACTTAACAGATCTTATTTTCTCATGTATATTCCTAGGCGCGGTGTGGAGAGGGTAGGCTACATCTCCCTTCCGGTATGTTGGTGTTGATAGCTTCGAAATCTTTAAAACTTAATATATATCTCATTTTACAATGATGATTGGCCACGTTGTGTTTGAAATATGTAGAGCAAATATTTGAGCACGAACAGCAGGGTTTTTTTTTTTTACCTTTTAAAAGCTTCTTATTTTATAATGTATGAAACAGTTAATTTTATAATTCCCGCAAAAAAAATATAACTTTTCCTCACGTTTGTACATAAAGTTTTACCCGTTAATCATATATTAGCATAGATGGTGCTGTGGTTGTTACTAAACAAGCCAGCATAGTGAGCAAAAACCCAAGCTGAAAACTACAATAAATTGTTGTGTATATATAATACCAGTAAAGGATACAAATTATGGTAATATTCCAAAAGATATGAACTAAAATTGAACAAAACACAGCAATAAATTTAAACAGAAAATATAACCAATTAGAAACAAATATTTTCATATGCACCTGAGTATAAAATATTTCATAAAAACAAATTCATATATAGCAAAGCAAAATGAGCAAATGACTAATAAAAATTTTATGACATATCCAGGTACATCAACAGGAAAAAAAACAAAAATATAGATATACTTTATGCGAATAATCATATCCGAGATATATCGGTATACTAAATAAGAAAAATATATATATAATCTAATTCGTTACAAACTTTCTTAGGAAATATATTTTTTTCAAGAACAAACCCAAAAAGAATATATTTATATGTATATATATATATATATATATATATATATATATATATATATATATATACATATATAGACTATATATATATATATATATATATATATATATATATATATATATATATATATATATATATATATATATATATATATATATAATTTATATATATGTGTATATATATATATATAATATATATAATTTATATATATATATATATATATATATATATATATATATATATATATATATTTACATTTATATATATATATATATATATATATATATATATATAAATCATATATATAAATACATATAGAGCACTGTACGATAAACCAATCCAGGTGTCGCCGCCTAAATGGAAATATGTCTGAGTTTCAAAGTTTATTCCTATTGCTCCGGAGTTTTAATATCACGTCAGAAGTGACCGGGTCGGGACAGCTTGCACTGGAGATTTCATATCATGAGTTTGAAAGAAGAAGAAGAAGAAGAAGAAGAAGAAGAAGAAGAAGAAGAAGCAAAAAAGTAGTAGTTTACATGCTATTATTATTTAAATTTTTAACTATAGAAAATAGGATGGTGTGGATTTTTAACAGCAATAATATAGGAGATACTAATAGCATCATTATCTTAGGCATGGAAGAAATTATGAGGAATAATAATAATAATAATAATGATAATAATACTAATAATAATAATACCATACATAATAAAGAGAAAGTCTCTCTCTCTCTCTCTCTCTCTCTCTCTCTCTCTCTCTCTCTCTCTCTCTCTCTCTCTCTCTCTCTTATTTATATATATATATATATATATATATATATATATATATATATATATATATATATATATATATATATATATATATATATAAATATATAAGGGAGAGAGGAAGTAGCCATACCCTGGTGAAGGGGGTTGAAGTTAGGAAAGAAGAAGAGGGTGGGAAGGGTTGAATCTGTGTGTCCATGTGTCTAAATATCTAGCCGTCATTTTTCATGGATTGCTTACAATAATAATAATAATAATAATAATAATAATAATAATAATAATAATAATAATAATAATAATAATATGAAAATATAAAAGCATCAACAATAAACGTTTAATAAGGAAACAGACTTTTACATATTTTCAGCATTATAACATTTATAATCTGTTTATACCATTAAAATAAAGATCTTAGGGAACCATTTTATTATCATAGTACAGTATTTCATAACACGTAGATTAAAGTATATTTCGTAATATTTTTAATATTAGGAAATTTAGAGGAAAACAATATTACAATATAAAGAATTTTGCATTTTAAACAAGCTGATGACGACTCCATTAGAAAACAGTTCTATATCATGCCTTTATGTTCTCATAAAACGAATTGCTTATAGATAACATCTATATATTTTTATAAAAGTCAATTTATTGTTTTTCTATTTATGTCTCACAAAGTACTGTACTATAATACTGAAAATGATCAACTAACCTCTCCATTATATGTCAAAGTTCATGGTGATGAAAATGTTTAAATGCACATTTCATTATTATTATTATTATTATTATTATTATTATTATTATTATTATTTTTATTATTATTATTATTATTATTATTATTAATTTGCTAAGCAACACCCCTAGTTGGATAAGCAATATACTATAAGCCCAAGGGTTACAACAAGGAAAAATAGCCCAACACAGAAAGGAAATATGGAAATTAATACATTACAAGAGAATAAATGCAATCGAAATAAAATATCTTAAAAAAAAAAAAAAAAAACAAGAGGAAGATGTATAAGATAGAATAACGTGGCCGAGTGTACCCTAGAGCAAGAGAACTCTAATCCAAGACAGTGGAAGGCCATGGTAGAGAGGCTATGGCACTACCCAACACAAGAGAATTATGGTTTGATTTTGGAGTGTCCTTCTCCTAGAAGAGCCGCTTACCATAGATAAAGTCTCTTCTTCCCTAACCAAGAGGAAGGTAACTACTGAACAATTACAGTCCGGTATATAACCCCTTAAGTGAAGACTCATTTGATAATCAATATGTTGTCAGGTGTATGAAGACTGAGGATAATTTGGAAAGAATGTGCCAGACTATTCAATGTAGGTGTAGACAAAGACAGATTGAGCTGCAACCAGAGAGAGATCCAACATAGTACTGTCTGGCCAGTCAATTGGCTTAATAACTCTCGATCGATAGTATCTCAACGGGTGGCTGGTGCCCTGGTTAACAATAGTCTAATGTAGATTTGTCTAACAAAACAAATTTCCATAAACCTTTAATGTATTTTTCCTGTAAATACTGCAGTTTGATATCCATTAAAAATAACGGATTTAACAGCATTACTTGAAAAAATAGTCACTAAATACCACATTTTAAACAATCCGGGTATTATGCCATATGTAACCACTTAAAAAACATATACACTTGAAAACTTGAAGTTTTCTATTTGATTTGAAATATTCATTTATTTCGAAAATTTAATCAAGAGATAAATATAAAGGTTTAAAATTATATATCTACATTACTGTGCCAAATTACTTTAAGTAATTCATGTTGAACAAACACAGACCTAAACAGAATTACATTTACGTTGGCAGTGATATTAATTTCATTCAAGAATTCCATCCAATCATAAATAACAAGAGTTTATATAGATGTAACTATGAGAGAAACCAAATGGATTCAGTATATATATATATATATATATATATATATATATATATATATATATATATATATATATATATATATATATATATATATATATATATATATATATATATATATATATATATATATATATATATATATCATATGTTGTATAAGCAGTATTTATTAAATAACTAGTGTACGCAACCCGTCAAAAATGACTGCTAAATATTTAGACATGCATACACAGATTCAATC
>NC_090749.1:74097480-74099980 GCF_036898095.1 Palaemon carinicauda
GGCTTAACCGTTAGAATTAACTGACAAGTGCGAATGAGCTTCATAAACAACAATATTCTAAAAACTTCAGAAATAGTTAAGTTAAAGGAATCAAAATAATAAACCTAACATGATATAAGGGTTGACACACTGAACATTTTTACATTGATTTTCCGAATTTGTGTTGATTTTTTTCTATCTTTCATCGACCATAAATTTAGAAGAATAATACGGCCATCAATTTATCTTTTAACCAAAGTTCTAAATCAAAGAGATACCTACCCTCGTGAATAGCATTATTTTTAAGACATATAATGCAAAACCCGGCAGACTATATCATGCTGATTTCGACATATGTTGCAAATATGTATTTGCCAGCGTATGCAAATAAATATTTTCAATAATTCACTTAAAATATATTATGCTGAGTTTGCATAGTTCCATGATCAATTAAATTCCGTCCAGCTTGTAAATACATAGTGTTAATTTTCGACTGTATTTCCTATTGTGTAAATATACATTTGAAATTAAATCATCTATCGTTTTTAATTATGAATCATAATTTTTAAGAATATTACTGAGAAATTAAGTGATTTTACACCATGTAAATATTAATATTAATCTCTAGCAATGTCATTCACTTCTTTACGGATGTTGCAGAAGATTGTTCATAATTCTGACCATCCTTTCCATTCAGATCTTCCCAGGCAGTTCGATTCCAGCTACGACCAGGTTGTGCAATGGTCTTCCTAATCAGATAGTTGTGGTAGACTACATGATAACGTTCCTGACTGGTGAACGCCAGACTGGGGTTTGAGGCCTGCTAAAACTCGTTAGTTCCTTTGGTCGCTGCAACCTCACCATCCTTGCAAGTTAAGGATGGGGAGTCTGGGTAAGCCTATAGGTCTATCTGCTAAGTTATCAACAGCCATTACCTGGCCCTCCTTGGTACTAGCTTGGGTGGAGAGGGGGCTTGGGCGCTGGTCACGTATATAGGGTCAGTTTCAAGGGCAATGTCACTGCCCCTTCCCTCTACCATTCATGACGGCCTTTAAACCTTTAAACTTCATAAATTCAAACTTGCATCGAATGTTTCTATGATACTAATCTCTTCATAGTTTATGTGACATCTATTTTAATGTTGTCACTGATCTCAAACTAATTCATATTAATTATTCAATACTGCTCATATATTCTATCTCCATAATTCCTTTCCTCACTGGACTACTTTTCCCTATTGGAGCCTATGTGGTTATAACATCCTTCTTTCCCAACTAAGTGTGTAGCTTGGCTAATAATAATAATAATAATAATAATAATAATAATAATAATAATAATAATAATAATAATAATAATAACTGAACATCAACTATTCAACCCTCTGCTGTCAAACGTCCAACTGCAGTCAGGGTCTTCACCCTCCCGGTGTTAAATTTCGCAATGATTCCAATCAATCAATAATATACCGAACTGGTCCCCTTGTGAGAGTAATCCAGAAAAAAATAGAAGGATCAATTGATTTATTAGTCCATCATAAACACGCTCTCTCTCTCTCTCTCTCCTCTTGCTAGCCATGACTGCATATAAATTTTTTTAATACGGTTCAGTATTCACTAATCAAATGGATTCATATATTTCTTTCAGCTTAAAAGGGTGATGAATCAATACTGACAAAATATAACTGTTTATTTGTGCGAAAATTAAACTGTGCAAACAACAACGTAGATGCATAGTAAAGAAAATTAAAAGACAGCCAAATGTTAAAGTGACATTGTCTTTAAAAAGTGATAAAGTTACCAGCTCATTCTGAGTGGTGGTACATTAACGTGGTGAAAGCCTTCATGTATATATGTGATTGGTAGAAAATTACTAGCCAGGGCTACAATACTGGGTTGGTTTGCTGTGTGATCAGACTAAGTTTTCCTACCGTAACTCGCAGTGGCCAGCGAGGTGATGTAAATTGCCAAACACCAGAGATGAATAAAGACATGTCTGCGGTCTTTATCCTGCATTGTACTAGAAATGGTTGCATCTGTTGTTGAAAAGTTACCCGAACTATAGAAAAAAGTTTAATCAAACCTTACAATGGATAAAGGAGGAAAAATATTAATCGATATACCAAAATCAAAAGCTTCATAAGAGATAAAAAGTGAGCGAAACCTTACCAAATCCAAAGAGCTTATAGTCAATATCAATCAACAATAATAGACACACGCCAAAATCATTTTCAAACAGTGATAACGTCACCTAACCTTTAGAAACAACAAACTTAATCAAACCTTACATGGGATAAAGGAGATAAAATCTATACATCAAAATCATCCAAGACAAACATTACAAAATCCTTTTAGAAAAAATAACAAAACCTTCTAGTCAGCAATGACCGAGGCAGGGCAAAATCATTTATTCCAATCCATCCTGCAGAGAAGATTACAGGCTCTGAGAGACCAAATGTAATTTAGAGAACATTGTATAAACACGTATTTGACGTGGCCCCAATTACCAACCTTTAATGACAATA
>NC_090749.1:74114980-74143016 GCF_036898095.1 Palaemon carinicauda
ATATATATATATATATATATATATATATATATGTATGTATGTATGTATATATATATATATATATATATATATATATATATATATATATATATATATATATATATATATATATATATATATATATATATATATATATATATACATATATACATACGTATATAAAATGTGTATTTGCGTGTATAAAAATTGACATCTACTATATGATGAGCTTCAAAAATGTATTATATCATCGAAAGGAAAAGTGTAAACACCTGATAGGAATTGGTGCTTTTGAACTATTGTTGACGTCATTGGACTCACAATTGAAATAGAAATAGAAGATCTTACATTCATACACCTAAGGGGATGTCCTTGGAGTTAGTTTCTTTATGATACCCAGTAAAGTCAGATTTAAGAAAGAAATTAATAAAGCATTACCGGAAAACAGACTGAAGTAAACCCGGTGTATCCAGAACTAAGGTTTTATTCAATTAACAATTCCACTGCAGTTGTACACTGCAAACAACAAAACAAACATTATCAGACAGTCATAAACATAAATAAACATTTGTGTTAACTAAGAAGGTACATACATCACACTCCTTATGAACAACAGGATAATATAAACAGGTTTATTTTTAGCACATTCTTCCCTTCTGAGTTAAGTTCACGTGGAGTAATCCTGAAGGTACTTTGGAGGTAGCCTCACTCTCTCTGACCTTCGAAGTGGAGGAGGTGAGGCTACCTGTTGAGGCACTGTACGTGATTCGTGAGGAGTGTCATTCTGAGGAGCAGTATCCACATGGGAGAAACCACATGCAATTTCCTGGGGAGCATTTGCAACTGACAATTCCTCAAGAACCTCGGACTGAGGTGCAGGATCCCAAGCATCTGAATTTTCTCGGTTGTCACTAGCCATAGGAGCAGGATGTCTTAATGAAACCGTAGTCGCCCTACCATCTGAAAGCTTCACATGAGCATACTCAGGGTTCGTCTCTACGATTTCAACCTCATCCACCAAGGGGTCGTTCTTACTGTGTCTTACATGGCGTCTCAGAAGAGCACGTCCTCCTTGGATAAGCCAAGTAGGCAACGATTGGCAGGTGGTGGACCTTCTACTATGCAGGAAAAGGCGCTCGTGAGGAGTACTATTCGTGGAAGTGCACAACAAGGAGCGTATAGAATGGAGAGCATCTGGGAGAACAGTTCCCACTGAGACACATCAAGGTTTCTTGTCTTAAGGGCCAATGTTAGAGTTTTCCATATAATTCCGTTATATTTTTCAGCCTGACCATTCCCTTTAGGGTTATAAGGTGTAGTGCGACTGGTAGCTACACCTTTCTTCATCAGGAAATCCTTCAGCTCTTCAGACATGAAAGATGCACCACTGTCAGTGTGGATGTATGCTGGCATACCAAACAAAGCAAATAGTTGCACCAAACAACTGATCACAGTTCGAGTGGTCATATCAGCGCAAGGGAAAACAAAAGGGAACCTTGAAAATTCATCCACAACCGTGAGGAAGTACTTGTTTCTAGATTGAGAGGGAACTGGGCCTTTGAAATCTAAGTTCAGCCTCTCGAATGGCTGGGTTGCTTTGATCAGTTGTCCCGAGTATTTGAAGAATCGAGGTTTGAGCTCTAAACACACTTGGCAAGAGGTGGTAATTTTCTTCACTTCTTCTACCGAGTAAGGTAGATTCCGCCCTCGGACGAAATGCATCATACGAGATATTCCTGGGTGACATAGGATTTCATGAAGTTCTCGGAGTTTATCAGAAGTAGTGGCACCACAGATGCGGGAGAGAGCATCAGCTGGTATGTTCTCTGTTCCTGGACGGTACACTATATCATAGTGAAAACATGAGAGTTCAACTCTCCACCTTGCTATTTTGTCATTCTTTATTTTACTGTTTGATTTAGAGTCAAACATAAACTTTACACTACGCTGGTCCGTGATGAGCTTGAAATGGTATCCAATTAAGTAGTGTCTCCACTTCCTCAATGCCTCCACTATGGCATAAGCTTCCTTTTCCACTGCAGAATGTCCCTGTTCACTGCGAGTGAGAGTGCGGGAGAAGAAAGCCACTGGGCGATTATTCTGTGTCAGAGTAGCTGCTATTGCATGACCTGAGGCGTCCGTTTCCACAGAGAAAAGAGAGGTGGGATCAATGGCCGTTACCACAGCACTAGCAATGTCTTTCTTCAAGTTCCCGAGAGCTTGCAGTGCTTCAGTAGATAAAGGAAAACCATTGGCTTTTGTGAGAGGGCGGATTTTCTCTGAAAAGTTTAGGATCCGTCTAGAGTAATGTGCAAGCAATCCCATGGTCATGCAAAGAGAAGCTGCATCCTTTGGGGGTGAAAGATTCCACAGTGGTTGCAAGCGTTCTGGGTCAGGTTTGATTTCCCCATCCGTTACTGAATACCCAAGTAATTTAATGGTTCTGACTTTGAAGTCACACTTGCTGTGTTTTAGAGTCAGGTTGTATTCTTCGGCCACCTTCAAAAACCTTCTTAAATTCTGGTCATGCTCCTCCTCTGTCTCACCACACACAGTAACATTGTCTACATAAGCAAATGTACCACCTACTTTTTCTTTCTTAAGGATTTCGTGAATCACACGTTGAAAAGCAGCCACTCCATTTTTCACTCCAAATGGAATGCGATTGAACTCGTAAAGTTTACCCCCAGCTTCAAATGCAGTGTACGGTCTCTCTTCTTCTCTTATTGCAACCTGATGATATGCACTTTTCAGATCTAAGGTACTGAACACCTTGTACCGTGCAATGTTGTTCACCATCTCGTCGATATTTGGCAAGGGGTAAGCATCAAGCTCAGTGAACTTGTTTATAGTACGAGAGTAATCTACAACCATCCTCCTTTTCTGATTCTCCCCTGATGTCACCAGCACTTGAGCTCTCCAAGGAGAATTGCTGGGCCTTATTATTCCTTCCAACATCATACGCTCAATCTCCACTTCAATGAACTTCTTGTCACTCAAGGAATATAGTCTCGACTTATTAGCCACTGGTCTACAATCTGGCGTCAGGTTCTTGAAAAGGAAAGGAGGGGACACCTTAACAACACCTAGTGAACATATCTTCAAAGGAGGTTTCTCTCCTCCAAAATCCATTTCCAGACCAGAATGTTTCCTCAGGAAGTCATGGCCTAGAATCACATCACTACATAATCTTTGTAACACCTTGAGTTCAACACCGTGATAAGTCTCTCCTTTTAACTCCAAGTCCACACTACACAGACCTAAGATGTTTGAGGACAGGGATTCATCAGCCATGGAGACTTTTCCATGCTCTGGAGACATAGTTTGTTTAGGTCCACTAAATTATGACGCACAAAGCTGTCCGAACTCCCAGTATCAATAAGGGCACTGACAGGGCTACCATTAAGCTTGAGAGGTGTTATAGATTTTTCAAGACACTTAGGGGAGGCCCCCACTATAGAAGCTAGCATTGCTGAAGAATATTTTGGGCTAGAAGAGCCACTCGCCTGTTTCACAGAGCGGCACACCTTAGCATAATGTCCTTGCTTCTTACATTTCAAACACACTGCGTCCTTAGCAGGACACTGAGTTCGGGGATGCCGGTTGTTCCCACAAAAAAAACATCGAGCACTAGAAGTAGCAGCAGAAACAGACACACTGTTATTTTCAGCACTAAACGATTCCTCCTCTCGATTCATTGCTGACACAGCAGCATTAACAAGTTCTGCTGAAGAGTAGGAGGCTGAATGCTTCTGGGCCATTTCTAGAGTGCGGGCCTGTTCATAAGCAGTATTTAAGTTCAGTGTCAAATTCTCCAACAGACGCTGGCGTATTGCACTAGAGACCAAACCATTAATGAAGGCATCCCGAACATAACTGTCACATGCTTCCTCCGCAGTTACCCTTTTGAATTGACAGTCCTTAGCAAGTAGCTTCAGTGCCTGCAGGAACTGATCCAGGGACTCACCTGAGTTTGCCTGCGAGTGGCAAGTAGATGCCTGGCAAATATTTCATTGTTCGGTTTCACGTACAAAGATGTCAAAACCTCTTCAGCGTTCTCATAAGTCTCACACTCAGAAATGTAGTCATACACACTAGGAGCCACATAGTTAGTGAGAAGAACCAGTTTGTCAAGCGTAGGGGTAGTCAGCTGCACCGCTTCAATGAAGTTTGTAAATGTCCTCAGCCAGTGTGTCCACTCCTTGGCGGCCTGGGCAGAGTCAGGGTCCACATCAAACCGGGATGGGTGCAGAAGCCGTTCCATGGTGACTGAATTGATTAATTGAATAAATTGAAGTAAACCCGGTGTATCCAGAACTAAGGTTTTATTCAATTAACAATTCCACTGCAGTTGTACACTGCAAACAACAAAACAAACATTATCAGACAGTCAAAAACATAAATAAACATTTGTGTTAACTAAGAAGGTACATACATCACACTCCTTATGAACAACAGGATAATATAAACAGGTTTATTTTTAGCACACAGACCATGGCTCATATTTAAGTTATGACCTTGGGTAACTGAAAAGAATTCCACAATATCTGTTTTGGTACAATTAATGGCTTCTTGGTGAATTTGGCGAAGGTTATGGTCTATCAACAGTGTAGGGAAGAGTGAGTGATAAGAAAAAAAAAACCAACACCATTACAATATACGAACGTGTATGAAACACATGCAATACATCATGCTCTCTACTCTAATGCCCCTTTATATCTAGTTTAGTATGGATTACTGGTCTGACCTTTCCCCCAATCGATTCACAGACTTGGGTAAGTCAATGAACAGCAAAGATATGATCAACGAACCGCCTAGAGCTGTGGTTCTTGGCTTCGTTCCCTCCACACACCCCTTTCGCCATATGTCAATGTCATTTCCCCTCATTTTCTGGATTATCTGTATCGATAAAATATATTCCAAAAATCATCACTTATATAATAAAGAGAAAGTGTCTGATAAAATATATATATATATATATATATATATATATATATATATATATATATAGAGAGAGAGAGAGAGAGAGAGAGAGAGAGAGAGAGAGAGAGAGAGAGAGAGAGAGAGAGAGAGAGAGAGAGAGATCATAACCGCGGGCGGACGTCATCGATCCCGTGACCGCTTGCGCGGGAATCAAGCGAAGTGGAAACAAACCAGAGCAATGGCTTACGATTACGTGAATTCTTTAGATGGAGCTGCTAAAATACGTTACAATATAAAGTTAAATGCTTCAGGTGAGTAATAAGATATAAAATACAACTGTTCTAACTTCTAGCGACACTTGCAAGTTAAAAATGATGATAAACGATAATTATTTTGAACAGTTTACAGCACACAAGTGTGAGGTGTGATAACCATAATGTGATAAACTGTATTTACTTTTTTACAGGTCTCCCAGTTTGCCCATATCAACTTCCAGCTGATGCATGGACTGATGATCCAACCCAGTGGCCAATTGTCTATTATGCTGATATTTTTCATTATATAATTGAAAGTCCAGGTGTGTAAAAGCTTAGTTAGGATGTATGCATTTTAGACAATATATATATATATATATATATATATATATATATATATATATATATATATATATATATATATATATATATATATATATATATATATATATATATATATATATATATATATATATATATATATAACCTTGCATGATGATGTTACATACCTTTATTCCTTACTAGTATTTTAAACATTTATGTTCATCTGACATTACATTACTAACAACTAGTACATTGTTGAAGATCCAATTCTACCTCTGCTATTTTCTCTTGCATGCTACTAGAACATCTGTTCACATTTCCCTACCCTTCCACTTTTTCCTGTTATCTGCAGTTCAGGTATCAATATCTTCTGCACTTAAAAGTATTTTTATTCACATTTCACTACCTAAGAGAGGTCAGTGAATTGTAGTTAATCACACATATTGATACATAAATTTATGGTCTGTTTTAGGTGTATTCACATCACATTCTATGAAGAATTACAGGAGCGTGGAGGCACACAGACTTTTTCAAGAGGGTTGGGTTGGTCCTGTTAGGCACTTGCAGACAGAGATTGGACACTGTGTGTTTCGTGCTGATGTCCGCCCATCCATGAGAATCAATGACACTCCACATCAGCCTTGGGTTACTGTAGATAAGGAGGGGAACATTATTGCTGGCCACTGTAACTGTATGGCAGGATTAGGTGAATCATGTTCGCATGTGGCCGCCCTGCTGTTCAAGCTTGAGGCTGCAGTGCGGTTGGGCTACACATCATTATCATGCACTGATGTTCCGTGCCAGTGGAACAACCACTTCGTACAGAAAGTAGAGTGTGCCACATTGCAAGACATATTACTCTACAAGCCTGATTATGTTGCCAAGGTAATATCATAATTTGTTGAACATTTGTCATAATTTACTTTTGCTCAAGTAAACAAAAGCAAATAATTAACACCAATAAATTAATGTGCTTAATTTTTTTTTAGGTCTAAAATAGTGCCAAAAAAAACCCAAGTTAATCTCAGCCCACCTTCTAGTGAACAGCAAGATGCCTTCTTGCAAGACCTGCTGAACGGGGATGAGACATCTTTGGGACTTTCCCTTTTTGCTGCCACAGCCACACCTCATTTTCAACCAAATCCAGTCAAGAACATATCGCGTCAGCCTGCTTTGTTGAGGAATTTGTTTTCTGCAGAAAATAATAAATTGACAGCTGAAGAACTACAAGCTAAGGTGAAGTATGTGCAGCTAACTGTTTCTACTGAACAGGCAAACTACCTCGAAGAGTGCACTAGAGAACAAAGCAGTTGTTTGGCATGGCATGAACATCGAGCTGGTCGCATAACTGCTTCTGTTGCATATCAGTGTCTTCGTACAAGTCTGCAGAGTCCAGCAAAATCACTTGTGAAGAAAATTTGTCTGCCAAACTCAACACCAATTAGGGCCCCAGCTCTTGAGTATGGAAGGGAAATGGAAAAATACATTTTTGACACTTACCAAAATGAACTTGGTAAACAACTGCACATCTCTCAGTGTATTAGTCACACTGGGATGCAGATAAATGTAAGTGAGCCATGGCTAGCTGCCTCAGGAGATGGCAAGTTCACATGCTCATGCCATGGTTCAGGTGTGCTTGAAATTGAAGCTCTATTTAAATGGAAGGCTTGCACTCCACAACAAGCTGCAGAAGATAAAGAATTTTCCTCGGCACTCAGTTAAAACTTAAGAGAAAACGTTTCTTATTATGCCCAAGTGCAGTTGCAAATATCTGTGTATGAGTGTAACTGGTGTGATTTCATTGTTTACTTTGGTGACAGTAAGCATTTTGCCATTAGTACTATTCCCAGGGATGATGAGTACCTTGCTGGTGTGCTACCAAAACTCCGTAACTTTTGGCATGCTGTTATCCTGCCTGAACTCCTGACAAGGAACATAGAATTGGAGAACCATGAGAAAGCAGATGAGGAGACACCCACTAAATTGTATTGTTACTGTAAACAGAACATTGTAGGAGCCCAAATGGTTGGCAGTGATGATCCAAAGTGTCCTTATGAATGGGTCCACTTGGAGTGTATCAGGCCTAAAAGAAAGACAATTCCAAAAGGCAAATGGTACTGTCGTGACTGTAAGAAAAAAAAGACACTGGTAACTAAAACAGCTTTATAACAGACCATTTTATTATGTTATTGTAGATGAAAGTGATATACTGCTTTATATTGAAATTATTCAAGACAAATGTATTTCTTTAATAGTAGATATTCTTTTAAACAAACATTACAAAGTTGTTTATGTTGTGAAATTTAGAATCTGAACCAGATTTTTTTTCTGAATTCCACTAATATAAACTTTAAAGTAAAAACATAATGTATGACTGATACAATTTAATTTTTAACAACAATACCTTCTCCCAGATTTACGAGAATTGCACATGCTTTGAGTAGTCTGTCGATCTTTACAGATGGAGATCCCTGTCGCTCCTCATTGACAGACTGTACACTACGAAGAATAGCATATCTGTTGCGCATTAGGCCAATGACTCTCTCAATGTGGATCCTGACAGATGCCAACTGCCTTGATGTCTCAACTTCTGATGCAGACAGCTGCTCTTTTCCTTTGGTAAAAGCAGGGATAATCAGCTCTGCAGAACAGGCTGTGGCAGTCATCTTTCAGCATAAATCCTCTGTCTGCCAGCAGCTGAGCACCTGACATGTGAATCTTGTCTTGAATAACACCACACCGCCGGACAAGTTCAACATCAGAAACTCTACCTCCCCAGGCTTGTGAGATGAAAGTCACAGTTCCCAAAGGGCTACAGCAAATGAAGACTTTGACAGTGTTGTGGTGTTTATAGTTAGAATAAGTTTGAGCTCGTGCTTTAGGTGCTTTAGGGGTTTCTATAAACAGCTCAAAACAGTCAAAAATGGATGTCAGCCTAGGATAAAACACCTTGAAATGAGGGGGAAGTGTCTTGCGCAAAATTTACCTGTCAGGATATTTTACAAGAAATGACAGTTTTGCATCAATTAGATCTATCCACTTCCAGAAATAGTACCGAATAGTTGTTTCACCAAATCCAGAAATTCTGGCAATAAGTTCAAATGGCAGGTCCATACGTAGTTTTATGAGTGTTAGAAATAGCTGATCCTTCAGTGGCATGCTGCCCGTGGTCTCTTTAGGATGGAATTTCATCAAGTAAGCAGATGTTTTCTCAAGCACAGTAGCATTCAAGCCCGTGAAAAACTGGCAGCTCTCAGGTGCCCTCTGGATGCTTGATGCAGATAGTCTTGCAGCACTGAGAAGATTCTGCAGATGCTCTACTTCAGCACGAGCCTCATCTCTTTCTTAACGAAGGAAATTTACTTCTGTTGTCATGCATGCACCTGAAGATAAACAAAATATTTTATGTACACACTGAGACTTTCAAAATATAATGTATAGTAAATAAAGTTAGGCCTGTATGACATCTTCAATCCTTAGTAAGAGTTAGTTAATCTTACCTTGTCCACAATTGCAACTGGTCGACATAGTCTGTAATTTTGCTGCAAGTTGCCTTGCCGATTTGCACGAAGACCTCTCACATTCACTTTTCTTCTGCTGTTGATCTGCGATTGAAATACAAGCTCAGTTGTAATTTGCGCATTTAAACAGGATTTAAAATATATTAAATGTCGTGTGTAACACCACGTTACTGACTGAATTTCTGCATAAGCTGCTGTAAAATGAAAAGTTGCAGAAACTTTAATAAATAGAAATTTGGTAATAAATTACCTTGGTGTACTGGAGCCAAAGCAACTGCATTATCTGACGGTGTAAGTGACTCTTCATCTGGCTCTTGCATAGCTATATCACTCGTAGCCAAATCCCTTTCATCATTTCCTACCTCTGCATCCTGTCCTGAAAATTAATGAAAGTGACATATTTGATGTGATTTAATTACCCTCACATGTATAATGAGCAAAAAATTATAAATTTACAGTTTTATTGGAAATGCAATGTGAGGCTTGGAGCAAGCCATAACAATTTTACATAAGTAATCATGGAAAGAAATGAATGACAAAAAGAGACTTTTAAAAAATATGAGTAACATAAACAGTAGGTGAATGAAACAATAGAATAAGACAAATTAAAAGGACATACTATATTAAATCAAAACATATGTAGTATTTTTTAAATAGTCACCTGAATGGGTATTACAGCGGGCCTCATAAACCAATCGCCTTCTCTTGTCATTTCGCTCATACCTCTCAAGTTGCCGTTTAGCTTTGGCATAGCTGTCTTTCTTGAAAGGCAGTATGCATGGGATGTAGTCAGGGTGTTCTTTCTCAGTCTTGTTGGGTTTACCTGTATTTTGGCAATTTAATATAAATTCATAATGAACACCAATAGACATACTGTTGGAACACCAACCACCAGAATGTTAAATTATATTAAAATATGTTAAATTTAATAAATACCTGAGATAAAGTGTTCGCTACAAATAACCCGACTCTTTGGTGGGGACCATTTGTATCCATTTGGATTTATTTGCTGGCATGCAGCAAGCCACTTATCCCTCCTATCCGGGCATCTGCTACGACTGGGGAACTTGTAAAAATGTAAAATTTTTCCTTGCATCATATTGTGATTCTAACATTTGAAAATAACACATGACGATGGAATACTGGCGAATAATTTACCTTCGACAGACGATCGTCCATGCAATACCACGTTGCAGTGTGGTTTGTTTTCACTGCGCCACGTGCGGGAAGTCACGTGACTGCTGAGTTACCCGGATGGCCCGCGGTTATCAATAGAGAGAGAGAGAGAGAGAGAGAGAGAGAGAGAGAGAGAGAGAGAGAGAGAGAGCAAAATCATGAGAAAAACATAATTAAAAAAATCAAAACTTCGAGTTGATTTTTTTTTCTAAATTTCTTATTTTCATGTAGGCTTATAATCTCCATATATATATATATATATATATATAATATATAAAAAAAAGTTAGTTTAGCTTCTGTAATGTTTGGGGTCATTATTAAATTTCCGAATTATTTTCCATTTGATTTCTTTATAACTCATTAAAATTACTGGTTTACGCTTTTAACTTAAGTAATAATTATCTCTAAGCTTTATAATATAAAGGCCTATTTGTATATGGAGGTATAAATATATACTGTATAGGATTAAAATTTCAGGCGTTCCGGATTTCTAATATTCTAATCTGGCAATCCCTAACTTATACATTTTCAGTTTTCAATCATTCATCAAATTTAATCAGAAAAATAATAAAAACTTGAACAAAATTAGCTTTAGAGGTGGAAAAGAAATGTAGTATAAACACCTTATTAACGCTTACAGGGCAAAACATAGGTCGTAGGCCTAGTGGCGACTTTAACCACAATCATGTTACTGTAATTGATAAAATGGCTCAAACTTTATAACCGATTCGTCATGAAATCCATATCTACTTTATACCAATTTCTTTCAGTCAATGGATGTCAAAGCGAGAATTGAGTTTAGAATATGTAAAATACACCAAGTTATCAGAACCGGATGTAGAAGATATCTAAGAGAATTGCTACATACTTGCAGCGAACAAATCGTGTTAACACGGGAAAGTTACATATGGTTTCAAATTACTGGAACCTAGATATATGACTACTGTCGACTCAAGAGCCTTTAAATATGCAGCCCCGAAACTATACAATGAGCTCCCACTAGACATTCGAAAGATTAAGATATTGTTAAGATTTTCAAGAGGAAACTGAAGACTTTCTTATCCTATAAGTGCTTCGATATTGTGGATTTGACAATAAAAATAAACGAGCAATATGGTGTGAAATGTTGAATGCTTTCCAACGAACATGATAAAATGACTGTGGAGGTCCTGTAGAGGGTAGAGCTCCCCTGCTGTAAGACCGGAAAAGCCGCCCTTAAAGTATATCCTGTTTGGCCGTTCTAGGTTAAGGCAAATAACTCTCTCTCTCTCTCTCTCTCTCTCTCTCTCTCTCTCTCTCTCTCTCAAAATGCGCACATATTAATGGTGCCTAGCAATCCTTATATAACAAATATCTCACTATCTACTTGCTGAACATCCAGCATAACCAACACAATTAATTCTGTAGTAAAGATTGTAAACAATTTTACGTTCCAAAAAATAAAATTGCCGAAGACTACAGTGACCCTTAGAAACCTGTATAGCACAGCCACCCTATTGTCTATTATTAACTGAACACTTCTGAAAAAAAAAAAAAAAAAAAAAGGTTTGAGGAATAAGACTATCCTAAAACACACCTTTAAAAAAATTGATAAAGTTTGTGCATAGGTCTTAACAAACAGAAATTACAGAGTACGTTAATTTAGAATATTGGAATAAGCCACTCCTACACAAATACTATTCTTTTCTAAAATCATGGCTGACAGAGAAGAGTTCGTTAAGAAATGTATATTTAATCAGAGAAATGGAAGCAGTAATCTTTTATTCAACTTACTAACTTAAATTACCTAACAGCAAAGTTAGCAATAACAATTTGCTGGTCTAAAGTTAAAGGCTGCCTTTTGTGTGTGTGTGTGTGTGTGTCGTTTCATAACGGAGTAAAACGTCGTTCGAATGCAGAACTGGAAGAATAATGTAGCAAAACTGAAATCATTGAATATAATACGTTTAACTTTTGAAAGTACCCAACGTAGGCCTACCCTTGGACGAAAAAAATAAAAACTATTATTTCGTCGACCACAATAATAATAATAATAATAATAATAAACTAGGGGCACTCAATAGAGCGCAGACCTCCTGCGCGACAGCTTATTTCTCAACCTTGACGATTGACCTTAACATGTATAAATGGGCGTGGATTTTCATACAGTCAAACATGAACCAAGTTTGAAGTCTCTGTGACAACGATGTCCAAAGTTATGGCCGATTAACATTTTGCTTGACCAAGACCTTGACCTTTAAGGGCTGATTCACACCTGACACTCACCTGCACGCAATTGATAGCGCTCAAATATTCTTTAATGATAAACAGGCAGAGTATTCAAAGCATCCAGTCAATCATTTTCGCTCAACTCCAGTCACGGTCACAGTCAAGCTCAAAATCAAAGCAAAAGATATTTTGAACGTGCTCAAACTTGAGCGAGAGATATCGATTCTCTGAAATAGGTGTCTTCCTTCATTATATCTGATCCAATTTTGGACAAAATATACTCGAATGTCCCTTTTGGCATCCGGAAATAATTAAAGAATTTTTCTTCGTCATCTATAAGATGGGGATATAAAGTGTTATATTCTCCTTCACTCTTCACCAGCATAGGATGCACCCGAAATCTCCTCCTTTTTCTCTCTCCCTCTTCCTCATCCAGCGCTATGGCTATACCCGCTAATTCTAAAGGCGAAAAATCACACATGGTTCACCAATGCCAACACAAAACAAACTGAGCTCAGGAGAGCTTGAGCGGCATAAGTGAACACAACAGTAAAATGAGCAGAGTGAGAGCTTGACCGTGACTTGGGCGTGAGCATGAGCATGACTGTCAGGTGTGTATCAGCCCTAAGAATTTAATAATTTCCAGTCTTTTACATCAGTGGTTCTCAAACTTTTCAGCCCGCGACCCCCCAAACGATATTGCTAGAGGCATGTGACCCTCGCCTTTCCCCGAAGTGCTTCTGACACACACACACACACACACACACAGTACATGCCTATGCCCCGAATCATAAGAACATAATAACAACAAACATGATAAGATAAATGCAAAAAATATACGCATTATAGAGTTAACTAATTTATTACTTGTAGAAAAAATCACAATCTTTAAAGACAAAATAGGCAAAGCAATACAGTCTATTTAAATTTATAGAATTAATGTTATATCCGTACAGGCACTCACACTTTGCTAACTGCTTCAAGAGAAAAAAATAAGTATGAAATTAGAATTATACCTTTGTTGAAGAAAGCTACTGCGGATAGCATAAATTATGTCAGTGTTTGTAAACTTTAGCACAATAAAGAAAAAATTACTGGTATCTTTATACCAAAATTTAGATATTCAGGCTGGGCTTAAAATGATTAACAAAATAATTATAGCGTTTGACTTGGGTGCTGATATTACAAATTTGCTGAAACCTAAAATCAGCTAATGATCTATAATTCTCATATGAGACAGTATACCTACACAAACATCCAGTAGACTCAAAGCTATTTTATACCCTTTTGGTTTCAAAATCAATATTTTGGAAAATTTTGGAAATTATGTCTGAGATAATATTTTTTTTTCTTTTTTTTTTGGCTTTAGAAGAACTGTATGAATTTCTTGTGAAATAATTACTTATTTAGTAACTGTTAAAATAAAAGTACAATATTCATGGAAGTTTAATGACAATGATCAATATTTAGGCCCAACTATGGGGCTCCACTAGCAGTGATTAGTTAATTATATCCCTATTCCACAGTGAAAACAGTTTTTACACAGGCCTAAGTTTATCATGAATAACTAACATCAATTAGTGAGATACATGGGCCTGCTTTTTTGAGCACAGTAACTCCATCCTGGGTTTGATACCAGAGATGGCAACTCGGAGATCATCCGCCACCCTGAGTCTTGATCGGTATTTGTTTTTTATATAAGTCAGTGCCGAAAAAGTCTTTTCACATAAATAGGTTGATCCAAAAGGAAGTAATACATCCATTGCTGCCATGGATAATCCTGGATATTCCCTTGCAATTGAAATCCAGAACTCATCCAGTGTGGTTGAGCCAAACGATGCCTGTAAAGTCCGATCACTGGAGAGCTCCAGCAGCTCATCCTCCATGTCGGATGACAAGTGATCCCCTGTAGCAGTGAATGGTTGCCGTATCCAGTCATATTGTTGTGGGGTTGTCTCTTTTGGGAAGTATTTCTTGAAGTGGTCCACAAGACCTTGTAGGTGAGTCGTGATCATTACCTTCACGTTACCGACGCTTAATTCATTCTCCGCCATAAATTCTTCCACCTCAGGAAACATTTCAACACTGCCCCCATCAACTCGCACAGCCCATCGTTCCAGCTTCCTTGTAAATGCATCAATTTTGTCAGAAAGAATCAAGATGTTCGTGTTTGGGCCTTGTAGTGATAAATTCAGCAGATTAAGTCTATCGAATATACAAGACAAATATGCTAGACTTGCTAACCAGTCAGGGTCAGTCAGATAGTCAGCAAGTTGGGACTCAGATTCGATCAGGAACAGGCGCACCTCATCTCGTAGTTCGTACAAGCGGCTGAGAACTTTGCCTCGGGACAGCCACCTGACTTCTGTGTGGAACAACAGTGCTTCATGCTCCGAGCCCATCTCATTGCAGAGTGTGGAGAACAGCCTGGCATTTATGGGACGTGTTTTGATGTAATTTACTATTTTAATCGCAGTTTGAAGAACACTGCTTAACTCTGGATTGAGTGCTTTGCTAGCAAGAGCTTCCCTGTGAATAATACAATGTGTAAAATTTATGTGAGGTGCCACTTGTAAAACTTTTGCTTTAAGTCCTTTCCTCTTACCCAACATTGCCCCAGCACCGTCTGTGCACACACCAACACACTGGTCCCAAGACAAGCCCTCCTTTTGTATTTTGGTGTCTAGCTTTGTGAAAATGTCACTACCTGTACAGGTCCCCTCTAGTACAGTGCAAAAAAGCATGTCTTCTTGAAGTTTTCCACCAAAACTGTATCTAATGAATGCAAGTAATTGTGCAGAATTTGATATGTCTGTCTGCAAAGCATACTTCTTTCCCTTAACCCTCTCAATCAGCTGACACTTAATGTCATTTGAAATGTTATTAATTCGTCGATTAATGGTGTCGTTAGACAGCGGGACTGTTTCCAGCTCACGGGCCATCTTATTACCATGCATAATCCGACTCATAGTCACTGCACCAGGTTTCATGAGGGTTTCCCCAATGGTATGAGGCTGCTTGGACTGTGCAATTAGGTATGCTACCTCAAATGATGCCATCTGAGCTTTGGCAGAGGTGGTGGTTTTCTGAGCTAGCACTTGTTTTTGACCCTGCAACTCTCCCTCCTTCGACGGAAAAATTTTATTGGTTTATCAGCATGAGAAGGATGCTTGCTTTTCACAGGCTTTAAGCTTTCATTTGCAAGTACTTCTGAGCACATAACACATTGGGGGTACTGCATCTTATCAATGGTAAAACTAGTGAATCCGAATTTTATAAATTCTGCTTGATATTTCCGAAGTTTGGGTTTGGATGATTGGTCATACTGGGAGGTCTTACCCTTACGTTTGTCTTGCCTTTTATCTATATTTGAAGTAGAACTGGTAGATGGTAGTTCGGAAGGAATCTCATCAGTTGTTTCTGAGACACTGTTGTCAGTATCTGATGTTCCTTCCTTGTTTGCAGTCCTACGAATTATCCATCGCTCCATGTTGCTTAATATGTATATAGCTTGCTATCAAAAATTGTCCCTAAACACACACGAGGCAGCTGTGACTGAGGAAAGACTCACCGTTGACTAACTCGACTCATGTGCCGTCTTGGACTGCTGATAGTAAATGCCATATTGATAATCAGATAGATAAAATATCAATTAATTGTTATTTAAATACCAGATAAATTTGAAAGTATGTATACTGACATTTAGTTTTAAGCATCACGTAATCTGAGACCCTGAGTATCAAGCAAAAGTCAAAATTTTACTGTAAATTGGTGATGCATTGTTATTAAGCATCTGGCAACTGGTCACGCTCATTCACTGTGCGCCAACGGAGCTCAGGACTGGAAAACGGACAGGTACTGAACGTGTACGAGTGTAAATTGACAGTGAGATGGGGAGGTGACATCTCGGTTTTGTACGATGTTTCTAGGAAATGTAGGTAAAATATTGGAACTATTGCAAGTACATTGTATAATAAAATGTAATGCGTGGAAAAAAATTATGAATAATAGTTTAACACTATCAGTGGCTAGATATATAAATATATTATATTTATTGTTTTTTTTTATTTGCTTATCAACTAACAGTTACTGATTTCATCAGTTGATTTATTTATTCATTAACTAATCTATTTATCAATCAATCAGTTTATTTACTTATCCATTAATTTTTTACATTTTATATATTCATTTAATTACTTATTTTTTCATTCATTTTTGTTTGCATTTATCTATAAATGTGTTAATTCATTTATTTATCTATTTAACTATTCAGCTATTTACTTATTTTCCCTTTTGTATATCTTAAATTTATTCGTTTATTATTTCATAATTACTATTGTATTTCTTTATATGTTTAGTTTGTTTTATTTAAATATTAACTGTTATGTAAAATTTACATAACAGTTAATTCCTGGAAGTTTCATTACTCCACGTTTAAAATTGTGACCAGGAAGCTGTTCACAAACAAACACATACAAACAAACAAACAGGAGTGAAAATGTAACCTCCTTCCAACTTTGCAATAATAATAATAATAATAATAATAATAATAATAATCTTTGTGCAAACTTTACATGAGTGAAGAAACATGAACGAGTAGGCCTATCTTACGCAATTTTAATTTTCATTCATTGATAAAATCTATCCAGAATAAAAATTATAAATAACCTAAAAAGAAAATAACCACATTTATAATCGTGAGTCAAAAGTAAAGTAGATAAAAATAAAATTGAAAAAAAATTAGATGTGGAGACGGAAGGAATACACCAAAAACACCTTAGTAACGTCTACAGAGCACAACGTGGGGTGTACCGGTAGCATTAATCCCCCCCCCCCCCCCACCGAATTGATAAAATGGCCAACACTTTACATATAACAGATTTGTCAAGAAAACCATCTACTTTTTTTCCACCCATTTTCCTCAAATCACCAAATTCCGTTTGGCCTTTCTAGGGCAACACCGGAAATAACAACTCTCTCTCTCTCTCTCTCTCTCTCTCTCTCTCTCTCTCTCTCTCTCTCTAACAAATTCCAGGTTTGGTGAGACCTAAACGTACCTTGATTTACCTTTCCAGCAACTACCATCACCGTTTCATCTTGTTAAATAAGTTTGATTATCCTCTTGATTTTATAATTTTCACTTAACGATTAATATTCATGCAAAGAAAACAACACAAATCATAGAGACTACGAAAAGACATCTTAACGCCAAGGAGGCGTCCTTACAACTGAGTGATCTAGCAGGACAGTATTCACTTCCTCTTTCGAGTTTCAATCATCCGTTTAGAACAACCGAATCTCAACTAGTGTTCCAAATCGTTGCCAATCCGTAATTTTAATAATTAATTATTTCTGGTTTAACCCCACAATAAAAACTAGCCATAAGTAAAATTATACAATATTGCCTCACCCCTAACTTAGTAATTAGTCCACATTAATGTATCTTTACCCTCTAATTTCTAAATTAAATCCATGATAGGTAGCTCGTGACGTCTCACCGAGCCCGACATAACATGAACGTAACCTATCAACGATCATTTTACCCTTTCCTATTCTTCTTTTCTTTTTTCCGTTAACTTCTCTTTGCAAGAATAGATCGCTTTTGCCTAAAAATACCCCTGAACACCCCTCCCCCCCCCTTCCCTTCAACCTTCGTTATGTAGGCTTTTCATAACCGTAAACCAGAGCGAAATGAGCCAGGAACATCACTTTAATTACGCAATGAAAAGTTGGGTGGTTCAGCTTTTAGGCCGATAGATAGTTTTCGGGGGATTTTACCTTACAGCGCGTGATGCCTATAGGGCCATTTGAATATCTTTATGGGGCTATTTTTCAGCAGATTTAGATAATTGTGTTGGCCATTTTTTACTAACTTTAAAATGTTGCTTTATAGGTTTTATACCATGAGGTTACTTGGACGATTGCGCATGAAAATGCTCCGAAAATAGAATTCAGGGTTGTGTCAGTACGAGTTCACTGGTGTCGTTAAATGACTTGAAAATACAACCTTTCATAACTGGTGACATTTTTGTTTAAAAGTGCTTTATAACTGCTTTAATATGGCCCAGTTTTATAGTTGAACGATGCTTTGCACGGAATATTTTAAAAGCATTTCAGTTAACAGTACATTATATAGTTTGAGCATCGGTGCTTTCAAGTTGTTGGATAGAACTTTAGTTAACATATGTCCTCAAATGGGATATTTTCATTAATATATCAATGCTATATCGAAAATAATGGTGAGAGTTACTTATAACTTACCTATTACCCCTATCTTTTTTTCTTTTTTTTTCGGAGGCGTGGTATGTAAGCTTCGTTCAACAAGACGTTACTAACCTTCCAACATGGTGCCCAACACTCATCTTCTACACCACGCCTGGAATATTACAATGCATTTTGTATTTACAGTTTAGCTGTAGTTATAGTTTGGTTGTAGTTGAAGATGCGAGGTTGCTATTCATACAACTAACAGTTCAAAATAATTGTCTTGAAGTTTACACTTCAAAGGGAATTACGACCTATTTATTCTGGGGTTTAGAAGGGTATAACTGACATCAAAGCTGTTTCTAACTTCACAGAAGTTTGTCAACGGTTATTGAATATGATAGATGGAATGGAAGTTCAAGTTATCGGTTAAATTGGTTTGCTAAAGAAGATAAAGATGCAAATATGTTTACATGTAAACATGCACACACACGAATGTTACTAATATTTACACTTAAGGAATCAGTGTAAACCGTTTCTGGTTCATCTAATGAAAAAAAAAAAACGGATGGGAACATTAATGAATAACCTTTTCCTTCATTTGGGATGTTTGCATGCAGTAATTGAAAGAGGCCATAGTTATGACAATATTCAAAGTATCTTCCCTCGAGTCTCTACTTGGTTTCCCTTATCATCACTGCTATATCTTACATGTAGGCCTAGGCCTAATTATCTAATCCCATGATCAGGAGACTAGACAGTTCTAGAGATAACGAATAAATAAATAAAGAATATTTGAAATACTTATTTTGATAAGTAAAGGTATCACTAAATTAATAAGTTGCTTCTAGAGAGCGTTAAAGTCTTCTGAATTACTTGTAGGACTATAAACTGTACACTTTCCTCCATAGTTTCCTTAACGACTAGACGTTATCCCTTTACCGTTTCTACCTATCACATTTTATACATTTGAATCTCTCTCTCTCTCTCTCTGATGTTTCCATACATGTTTTCCTCTTACCTTTTTGTAACATATATTATATCATTGATTTGCTTTTTCGATTTGGGAATTTACGAATATGGCTAAGTCATAGACCTATATCTCTCTGATCCAAGTATTTTATATATATATATATATATATATATGTGTGTGTGTGTGTGTGTGTGTCCCTCTCTGAGTGGGGATACCTTAACGTGGTGAAAATGGCTTGTTCATCGCCATAATTAGTAAAGCTGTACTAGGTTAGTTTGCTGTGAGAAATCAGACGATAGTCTCCCATCATCATCATTCCGCACAGGGCAGCGTGATGATGAAAACTGGCCCAATCACCAGGTATGAGTAAGGACATGTCTGAGGCCTTTATATTGCAGTGGACTAGAAACGGCTGCATTTGTTGTTGTTGTCGTTGTATGTGAGTTGAAGGTTGGGTCTGTGTGTTTGGGAGAGAGAGAGAGAGAGAGAGAGAGAGAGAGAGAGAGAGAGAGAGAGAGAGATAATTCAAAAAGCCCTATTTTGTGCATATAAATGGTAAATGCCAAGTTAATATCATAGTATCTGCTTGTGGTGGCCGATACGGTAACATCCCTGACTGGTGAACGCCAGACTTGGTTTCAAGTCTTGTTCAAACTCGTTAGTTTCTTTGGTCGCTGCAACCTTACCATTCTTGTGAGCTAAGAATGGGTGGTTTGGGGAGCCTATAAGTCTATCTGCAGAGTCATCAACAGCCATTGCCTGGCCCTCCTTGGTCTTAGCTTGGGTGGAGAAGGGGCTTTTGCGCTGATCATAAGTATATATGGTCAGTCTCTAGGGCATTGTCCTGCTTGATAGGGCAATATCACTGTCCCTTGCCTCTACCATCGATGGGTGGCTTTATTGGCTATTCACATCTTCAGAATCAATATGAGTAGGCTATCAATCTAAACCAATGCTTCACCAGTATCACGTCAAATACATTCACAAAAGATTCATTAACATGGTGAAAATGTTTGTGTACCGCCATGATCAGCAAAGCTGTACTAGTCAAGGAAACCAATACTAGGTCGGTTTGCTTTCCTGTAAGCGATCAGACTAAAATCTCCTACCATCACCGATCCGTAGTGGTCAGCGTGGCGATGAAAAGGTCCAAACCCCAGACATGAATACAGACATGTCTGAGGCCTTTGACTGGCAGTGGACAAGAAACTGGTGGATTTGCCGGTGTTATATATATATATATATATATATATATACTTCTCGTATAAAATGCCGAGTCAGCATTAAAAAACAATTTCTTAGCGTAGGTTTTTTTTTCCCCTGCACACTTTCTCCTTTTCAGTACTTGAAAGAAGAAAAACTCCTGTCTTGGAAAGAATCAGCAGAAGAAGAAAGAGTTTTATTCTTAACAACTTTCATACGAGTCTGATACCGGTATTACTACGAGTGATGGTGAAATGATTGAGAGAGAGAGAGAGAGAGAGAGAGAGAGAGAGAGAGAGAGAGAGCACTACATTCTGCATTCTATATCCAGCAAGAAACCTTTTTTGAAGTGTTTTTTTGATAAAAAAGGACTAAGGTCTAGCCCTTATTCTAAGGGTTCCTGTAAGGCTGCTATGGGTCTTTTATACTCCTTCTTAATTTAGAACGGTGCCCATAGGCGAATAGTTCCTTTTTAATCAAGGCTTTTATACTAATCAAGAATTTTTCTTTTTACGGGTTAGATTTTGAGATCTGTATTTTTCAAGGGATTCTCACCCATTAGCCGATAGCAGGTGCATCCTGGAATCAGAATACTGGAATCAGAATAGAAACTGTATTTTACATCCTGAAGATAAAAAAAAGTAGTGTAAGGGATTGCAAGAGGAGGAAGTTAAGAGAGAATTGCAGGAAATATGAAGTAATGATGGATATGGAACCTATTATTATTATTATTATTATTATTATTATGTGCAAAGCTACAACCTTTGTTGGAAAAGCAGGAGGCTATAAGACCAGGGGCCCCAACAGGAAAAATAGCCCGGAGAGGAAAGGAAACATACAAAAATAAAATATTTTTAAGACAGAAACATTAAAATACATATTTCCTATGAAAACTAAAAAAAAATTAAATAACAATAGGAAGAGAAAGAAGATAAAATGGTGTGCCTGAGTTTACCCTCAAGTAAATGAACTCTGTCCCAAGACAATGGAAGACCATGGTACAGAGGCTGTAGCACTACCCAACACTAGAGAACAATGATTTGATTTTGGAGTGTCCTTCTCCTAGAAGAGCTGCTTACCATAGCTAAAGAGTCCCTTCTACCCTTACCAAGAGGAAAGTGGCCACTGAACAATCACAGTGCAGTAGTTAACCCCTTGGGTGAAGAAGAATAGTTTGGTAATCTCAGTGTTGTCAAGAGTATGAGGAGGGAGGAGAATCTGTACAGAATAGGTCAGACTATTCGGTGTATGTGTAGGCATAGGGAAAGTAATATAAAGTAATGAATGTAATAAACAAGAACAATCAGAGATTTCAGACCTCTACCAATGAATATTGCATACATATTACTGAAGTTTACGGACTAAACAATTATTTCTTTTTCATATGCTAACCGTGGATGCATCTACTGTAATATTTTACTAAAATTTACGGACTGCACCTCCCACTTTTCATATACCAACTGTAGATGGCGAAAAAATCCAAATCCGGATCTAGAACTCGTATCCGGATCATCTCGAAATCCTGATCTTAAATCCGTATCCGGATCATCTCCAAAATTTAATGGGGTCGTCTGGGACCTAAGATCTATCTACGGTGAAAATTTGTTCAAAATCCGTAAAGTATTTTTGACGTAATCCTGTCCACAGACAGACAGACACATAGACAAATAAAGTGATAAATGACCCGTCTCAATTTATATAACCTCGTTGGCGGAGGTAGAAAAAAAGTAATGACTAGAATCCAAAAAGACAGAATATTGAATATGAAAAAGAAGATTACCATTTTTGAAGCAGGATTGAATTGTATGGTACAGGCAATTTAATCAACGTGGCTGACCATTCAGCTCGTGATTCCCGAGTGATATCTAACCTAGGATTGCGAAGCCTGGGTAATGAAGTGAGGACTTATCCCAGGTGTCTATATACGACACACACACACTCTCTCTCTCTCGTACAGAAGCAAATTTTGACCACATTCAGTAAACCATTTTTTTTAGTTTACACTGTTTTCTACACATTTTATGAATTTAACTAGTGTACGCGACCCGTCAAAAATTACTGCTAAACATTTAGATAGATTTGCACACACAAAAATTCAACCCTTCCCACTCCATCCCACTTTCCTGACTACCTATGGCAGTTTGTCTATTTTGTGGGAGATTGTTGTTTCCAAGCGTTACTGTTTTATATATATATATATATATATATAGAGAGAGAGAGAGAGAGAGAGAGAGAGAGAGAGAGAGAGACGCAGAAATTGGCTCTTTATCTTATTGGGGAGATAGGTAAAGTATTATATTCTTTTTCAGAGTAATTCTTACGTTTTTCGCTTGATTTTTTGTTTTGAAAATTCCGTTTCTTAAATCCTTTATATTATTTCCATGTTCTATACTTTAAGAAGTTATCAAGATCTTCAAAGTATCCATTTCCTCCTCTTTGCTTATCATTTGATGTGTTTTAATTTAATTTATTAATATTTTTTTGTGTGAAAATTTTGTATGTCTGAACTTCCTCACATAAATATATGTCCAACCCAAAGGTAGAAACCTTGTTTGATCATGAAAAAAAAACAAAAAAACATCTAAACCTATTCAAGAGTAAAACCAAATAGAACGGACAACATACACACACACACACACACACACATATATATATATATATATATAAATATATTTACATATATATACATACATATATATATATATATATATATTTATATATATATATATATATATATGTATATATATAAATATATTTATATATATATATATATATTTATATATATATACATAAATATATATATATATATATATATATATGATATACTGCATATAAGCATATGTACAAATAATAAATATCACGAAACTAGTCAGGACTTGAGCGTATATTTCGTGTTTTCATTTTCCCTGTGGTTCTTCTGCATCTAAGCTTCACGTTTTCCTGTGATTTTTACGCATATATATATATATATATATATATGATATACTGCATATAAGCATATGTATAAATAATATATATATATATATATATATATTTATATATATATATATATATATTTATATATATATATATACATATATATATATATATATATATTATATATATAAATATATATACATATATATATATATATATATATATAAATATATAAATATATATATATATATATATATATTTATATATATAAATATATATATATATATATATATATATATTTATATATATAAATATATATATATATATATATATATTTATTTATATATGATATATATATATATATATATATTACATATATATATATATATATGTATGATATATACTGTATATAAGCATATGTATAAATAATATATATATATATATATATATATAATGCATATATTTATATATCCATATCCATATACCAAAGGCACTTCCCCCAATTTTGGGGGGTAGCCGACATCAACAAGAACAAAACAAAAAAGGGGACCTCTACTCTCTATGTTCCTCCAGCCTAACCAGGGACTCAGCCGAGTTCAGCTGGTACTGCTAGGGTCCCACAGCCCAACCTCCCACATTTCCACCACAGATGAAGCTTCATACTGCTGAGTCCCCTACTGCTGCTACCTCCGCGGTCATCTAAGGCACCGGAGGAAGCAGCAGGGCCTACCGGAACTGCGTCACAATCGCTCGCCATTCATTCCTATTTCGAGCACGCTCTCTTGCCTCTCTCACATCTATCCTCCTATCACCCAGAGCTTTTTTCACACCATCCATCCACCCACACCTTGGCCTTCCTCTTGTACTTCTCCCATCAACTCTTGCATTCATCACCTTCTTTAGCAGACAGCCATTCTCCATTCTCTCGACAGGGCCAAACCACCTCAACACATTCATATCCACTCTAGCCGCTAACTCATTTCTTACACCCGTTCTCACCCTCACCACCTCGTTCCTGACCCTATCTACTCGAGATATACCAGCCATACTCCTCAGACACTTCATCTCAAACACATTCAATTTCTGTCTCTCCATCACTTTCATTCCCCACAACTCCGATCCATACATCACAGTTGGTACAATCACTTTCTCATATAGAACTCTCTTTACATTCATGCCCAACCCTTTATTTTTTACTACTCCCTTAACTGCCCCCAACACTTTGCAACCTTCATTCACTCTCTGACGTACATCTGCTTCCACTCCACCATTTGCTGCAACAACAGACCCCAAGTACTTAAACTGATCCACCTCCTTAAGTAACTCTCCATTCAACATGACATTCAACCTTGCAACCACCTTCCCTTCTCGTACATCTCATAACCTTACTCTTACCCACATTAACTCTCAACTTCCTTCTCTCACACACCCTTCCAAATTCTGTCACTAGTCGGTCAAGCTTCTCTTCTGTGTCTGCTACCAGTACAGTATCATCCGCAAACAACAACTGATTTACCTCCCATTCATGATCATTCTCGTCTACCAGTTTTAATCCTCGTCCAAGCACTCGAGCATTCACCTCTCTCACCACTCCATCAACATACAAGTTAAACAACCACGGCGACATCACACATCCCTGTCTCAGCCCCACTCTCACCGGAAACCAATCACTCACTTCATTTCCTATTCTAACACATGCTTTACTACCTTTGTAGAAACTTTTCACTGCTTGCAACAACCTTCCACCAACTCCATATAACCTCATCACATTCCACATTGCTTCCCTATCAACTCTATCATATGCTTTCTCCAGATCCATAAACGCAACATACACCTCCTTACCTTTTGCTAAATATTTCTCGCATGTCTGCCTAACTGTAAAAATCTGATTCATACAACCCCTACCTCTTCTAAAACCACACCTGTACTTCCCAGATTGCATTCTCTGTTTTATCCTTAATCCTATTAATCAGTACTCTACCATACACTTTTCCAACTACACTCAACAATCTAATACCTCTTGAATTACAACACTCATGCACATCTCCCTTACCCTTATATAGTGGTACAATACATGCACAGACCCAATCTACTGGTACCATTGACAACACAAAACACACATTAAACAATCTCACCAACCATTCAATTACAGTCACACCTTCTTCCTTCAACATCTCAGCTTTCACACCATCCATACCAGATGCTTTTCCTACTCTCGTTTCATCTAGTGCTCTCCTCACTTCCTCTATTGTAATCTCTCTCTCATTCTCATCTCCCATCACTGGCACCTCAACACCTGGAACAGCAATTATCTCTGCCTCCCTATCATCCTCAACATTCAGCAAACTTTCAAAAATATTCCGCCCACCTTTTCCTTGCCTCCTCTCCTTTTAACAACCTTCCATTTCCATCTTTCACTGTCTCTTCAATTCTTGTGCCGGCCTTTCTTACTCTCTTCACTTCTTTCCAAAACTTCTTCTTATTCTCTTCATATGACTGACCCAGTCCCTGACCCCACCTCAGGTCAGCTGCCCTCTTTGCCTCATGTACCTTGCGCTTTACTTCCACCTTTTTCTCTCTATATTTTTCATACTTCTCTATACTATTACTCTGCAGCCATTCTTCAAAAGCCCTCTTTTTCTCTTCCACTTTTACCTTCCTTCCTCATGCTGCCTCCAACAACCTTCTTGCCACATACATCACTTGCAATCCAACAAAATTTTCTTTTGCTAACTTCCACTCCTCCTCTAAATTGCCAGTTTCTCTTACTCTCACCTCGTCATATGCCATTTTCAACCTTTCCTGATATTTACTTTTTACCCCAGGTTTTATTAGCTCTTCAACCCTCACTAGCTTCCTTTTACATCCACCTACTCTATTCCCCCACTCTTTTGCTACAACCAATTTTCCTTCCACCAAAAAATGATCAGACATACCGTTAGCCATACCCCTAAACACGTGCACGTCTTTCAATCTTCCAAACATTCTTTTAGTTATCAACACATAATCCATTAATGCCCTTTCTACTACTCTTCCATTTGTCACTCTTACCCATGTATACTTATTTTTATCTTTCTTCTTAAAAAAAGCTAGCACTTATTACCATCTCTTGTTCAACACATATCTACCAGTCTCTCACCACTCTCATTTTCACCTGGTACGCCATACTTCCCAATGACACCTTCTACCTCTCCAATACCCACTCTAGCATTTAAGCCACCCATAACAACTACATAATTCCTTCTACCCAGTCCTTCTACACACCTAGTTAATTCATTCCAAAACTCATTCCGCTCTTCTTCACTTTTCTCACTACCTGGCCCATACGCACTGACAAACGCCCAACATTCCCTACCCAACCTAACCCTTACCCACATTAACCTAGATGATATCTCCTTCCATTCCACTACTTTACCTGTCATCCATTCACTCAGCAATAAAGCCACACCCTCTCTCGCTCTTCCCCTTTCAATCCCAGACACTCTACCAGACATTTCACCAAACATCACTTCACCCTTTCCTTTCATATTTGTCTCACACAAGGCCAATACATCCATCCTTCTACTTCTGTGGCCGCGGGGGCAAAAAACAATTAGAATAGCGCCAACGTTATCCCTGTGTGTCGTAAGAGGCGACTAAAAGGGACGGGACGAGGGGGCTGGGAACCCCCTCTCCTGTAAAAGTATCCTGTGAAAACAGCAACAAAGAGATATTTATATATATAAATATATATATATATATATATATATATACATATATATATATTCATATTATATATATGCTTATGCATATATATATATATATATATATGATATATATACATATAAATATATATATATATATATATTTTTTCAAAAAGGCCCATAAAAGAAACACAGGAAATATGAATAAATCACACTATATTTCGGTCAATAAACATCGACCCTCTTCAGGATGTGAAGTAAAAGTAAGGAATACAGTGGAGAGTGACGGTTTATATATGAAAGCAAAAGGGTGTGTTCAATTGTTCTATAGTTGTTATAATTGCTGGAAGGATTAGCCAAATTCAATTACATCCAGGTGCGTGTTCTTATTGTTGAGCCGCTTGGAGGAAGTCTTGACCTCTGATGCATGTCTGGTGGTCGGTCTCCGTGGATTATCTTCTTAATGATAGGGTTGAGAAGAGTATTGTCCACTGTGTCAGCTTTCCATTGGCCCCCCAGATAGGTTTATTGTGTTTGATTGATTTATGATGGCTGATTCCAGGATTTTCCTTCTGTACGGACAGGTACTCTTAAAAAGCAAAGACGACTCACTCCAGTTAATCTGGTGCCCTAAATCCCTAAGGTGAATGAAAATCCCCGAGTTTTCATACC
>NC_090749.1:74143516-74148516 GCF_036898095.1 Palaemon carinicauda
TGGCATTTCTCATTGTTTCCCTGACACCTATTCTGTGCCGTTTAGTGATTTTTATTTACGGTGTTTAATTTCTTGCTTGTAAGTATTTGGTTTGATCTCTACTTTTTGATTTTTATTAATATTGCTTATTAATATGTTGTTTATGGGTCCTTAAGTCACAGGCACTTTTTTTGTACATTTCACTCAATTAATCTTAGCATAAATGCCATACAAAATAGCACTTTAGAACATTTGTTATTGTATAGTTGGATACATTCTTATCCATAGATATATAATGCTACATTTTCTCAAGGATTTTTTATACATATCACTCTATAATATGGAGCAAGTTTCTGGACTATATATATATATATATATATATATATATATATATATATATATATATATATATATATATATATATATATATATATATATATATATATATATATATATATATATATATATATATATATATATATATATATATATATAAATATATATATATATACACACACACATGTATATATATTTTTTCGGTCACGCTGAGCTTTCTCTGTCCCTCTAGAAGCGGCGAGATAGAGTAGTCATACCTTTGTGAGAAGATGTTTTGTGTGTGCATAACTATCTAAATATTAGGCAGTTATTTTTCATGGATCGCGTACACTGGAGTACTAGTAAATAATGAAATAGAAATAGTGGACGTGAATTATGACTAATTGTGCTCAATGAGGTAAATACTGATTTAAAAATCAAATATCTTCACTATAAAAAACCTATAACTATCCATAAGTTAAAGTGCATAAGGAGAGAGAGAGAGAGAGAGAGAGAGAGAGAGAGAGAGAGAGAGAGAGAGAGAGAGAGAGAGAGAGAGAGAGAGAGAGAGAGAAATTCAATAAATTGGTGAATACATCACTATAAAAAACCCTTAACTATCAATAAGTTAAAGTTCATACATAGAGAGAGAGAGAGAGAGAGAGAGAGAGAGAGAGAGAGAGAGAGAGAGAGAGAGAGAGAGAGAGAGAGAGATTGTCTTATACCGTCCTGTTTTTTAATGATTTTTTATGATATTGTTTCAGGTGGAAAATTCCTAAATTTAAGGCTGAGAGAGAGAGAGAGAGAGAGAGAGAGAGAGAGAGAGAGAGAGAGAGAGAGAGAGAGAGAGAGAGAGAGAGAGAGAGAGAGATTGTCTTATACCGTCCTGTTTTTTTAATGATTTTTTATGATATTGTTTCAGGTGGAAAATTCCTAAATTTAAGGCTGAGAGAGAGAGAGAGAGAGAGAGAGAGAGAGAGAGAGAGAGAGAGAGAGAGAGAGAGAGAGAGAGAGAGAGAGAGAGATTGTCTTATACCGTCCTGTTTTTTTAATGATTTTTTTATGATATTGTTTCAGGTGGAAAATTCCTAAATTTAAGGCTGAGAGAGAGAGAGAGAGAGAGAGAGAGAGAGAGAGAGAGAGAGAGAGAGAGAGAGAATAATTCAATAAATCAGTGAATACTGATTTAAAAATCAAATGTCTTCACTATAAGAAACCTTTAACTATCCTTAAGGTAAAGTGATACAGAGAGAGAGAGAGAGAGAGAGAGAGAGAGAGAGAGAGAGAGAGAGAGAGAGAGATTAACTACCGTTGAGTAAAGCGTTCTTTATATCAAAACTCTCATTAAATCTCGTTAGGGGAATGAATATTATAAAACCAAACATGTCCTGAAGGGGAGAAAGCTTCATGTAGGATTTAGATTTCGTCGGATTAACTGGGTAAACAGATTAAGTATTTGAAATTGGGGCGAGAAGGCATCTAGATATTTACTTTTCATTTGGAATGTGTAATTTCTCTTAATTTGGGGTCATTGCTGTTCCGTTGAGAGGTTATTTTCGATAAAGGGTTTCTTTATTCATATTTGCAATGTTCGCATCCAATGTTGTGGATGCTGTGTGGTTGGGTAAACATTATATAAGGGAATGTGGAGTTGCAATATAGTATTTATATATTAGGTAAATAGGGTTGTGGTGGGCTATTGGAAACGTCCCTGCCTGGCGTTCGGCCGGACTGGGGTTCCAGCCACGTTTAAGCTATAGTTTCTTGTAGTGTCTGCAACCTTTCCATACTTGTGAGGTAAGGATGGGGATTTTCGGGCAGCCTGTAGGCCTACCAGCTGAATAATCGACAGCCATTGCCTGTCACTCTCTGGACCTACCTGGTGTCTTGTCCTGGTAGCTAGTGCAATGTCACTATCCAGTTCCTCTGCCATTCATGATCGGCCTTCAATGTAGCAACGTTAACTAGTTTAACCTATTAGATTTATTATTGTGAAAAATATTTAATCGCAAATATATTAATGTCAAAATGTATTAAGAATTAGTTTACATAGAAATGCACCATTATTTCTTGATGCAGTATATTGTATATACTCTGTACCCAACCTGCTTAATTGACATCTAAATATTTAGATGGATGTTCACAAACACATGTACACAGATTAAATCCCTCCCAACCCCTCCCTCTTTCTTAACTACAATCTATTTGGTTCGGCAATTTGTGAGTGTGGTTCCGGAGTGTACTTCTCTGGGTACCCCTTCTCACAAAGGTATGACTACTCTCTTTCCCCTCTGAGCGTGACAGGATATATATGTATATGTATATATATATATATATATATATATATATATATATATATATATATATATATATATATATATATATATATATACACTTATATATATATATATATATATATATATATATATATATATATATGTATATATATATATTTATATATATGTATATAAACATATATATATATAATTTATATATATATATATATATATATATATATATATATATATATATATATATGTATATATATATATATATATATATATTTATATATATGTATATAAACATATATATATAATTTATATATATATATATATATATATGTATATAAACATATATATATATATATATATATATATATATATATATATATATATATATATATATATATATATATATATATATATATAAATATATATATATATATATATATATATGTATATATATATATATATATATATATATATATATATACATATATATATATATATATATATATATATATATATATATATATATATATATAAATATATATATATATATATATATATATATATATATATATATATATATATATATATGTATATATATATATATATATATATATATATATATATATATATATATATATATAATATATATATATATATATATATGCGTAAAAATCACAGGAAAACGTGGTAGTCAGATATATATATATATATATATATATATATATATATATATATATATATATATATATATATATATATGTATATATATATATATATATATATATATATATATATATATATATATATATATATATATATATGCGTAAAAGTCACAGGGAAACGTGGTGGTCAGATATATATATATATATATATATATATATATATATATATATATATATATATATATATATATATATATATATATATATATATATAATGTGTGTGTGTATATATATATATATATATATATATATATATATATATATATATATATATATATATATATATATATATATATATATATAATGTGAGTGTGCGTGTATAGCCAGACACTTGCTCTTTATTATATGGGGGAGATATATTGTATATACACTTTTATTGTGTGCACAGCAGTAAAGAACATTTCATGTGGATGATTGAATAGATGTTATTATAAATTTCCTTGGAATTGTATTAGGTAATGCCTTGTAATTGGCAAGAGGTATTTAATGGCTATAACAACATAGGAACATTTAGCACAATGACTAGAAAAATATTCCTTATTTTCTTGTGGCATTTACCATTAATACAAAGAAATTTTATGATATGAATAATTTGACAATATGTAAAAATATGCATATTTATCAGCCACGTAAGCAAATCAATAGATTAGAAACAGAAATGAATAAAGAAAATACTCATGATTTACACAGAATAGCAATGCTATAGAGGCAACTCATGATATTGATTGAAGAGGCCCTGAGAAATTGATTGACCATCATGCGATGTAGCATGAGTAAATTTTAGTGTTTAGATATGAATGAACATGATCCATTTATTATCAAATTAATATATTAAAATATAGAGATTTCAAAGTGTTTTTTTTCTTTCTTTTGTGGTAAGCTCTCGCTAAAAACAAAACCATTTGGGTGCGGTTCAGATCAGGTACTCTTTTAAAACATATGTGAAGGAAGTTATATCTTTGTTAAAAAGGCACTTTATCCCAAACATGGGGTTCTCTTTGTTGAAAAAACACTTTCTCCTAAACATGGAGTTCCTCTAGAGTAGAATGTACATTATTAACCCTTTCAAAATTTTACCTGTTTTATAGTACTGTATATGAACCCTTTGTTCGGTAAAATGTTACCAAAATTAGTTGCTCTTTTTTCCTTTCTCTGGCCACTTTCTACTCGGTAATGGTAGAAGAGACTCTTTAGCTATAGTAAGCAGCTCTTTTAGAGAAGGACACTCAAAAATCAAACATTGTTTTCAAGTTTTGGGTAGATTCATAGTCTCTGTACCATGGTCTTCCACTGTCTTGGCATAGAATTCTCTGGCTTGAGGGTATAACCAGGCACAGTATTCTATCTTTTTTCTTATTTTTTTCCTCACCGGGGTATTTCCCCATTGTAGCCGTAGGGGTTCTAGCGTCCTGCTTTTCCAATTATGGAAGTAGCTTAGCTTGAAATTATGATAATGATAATATTCTCTTCCACCCTCAAAACAATTCAAAATGTAACTTGTCACTTACCACTTATCCATTGTTTTCACATGGCTAAACCGCTTCAAAAAATCATGTACCGTCCTTTCCTTTGCACTGACGTTTTTACAATCTCTTACCCAATCAATTCTTTCATTGTATGTACTCTGCATATAATTAAGCTCAGAATGAATTATCTACTTTTATTCTTCCACTTCCCATATTAGCATTTATTA
>NC_090749.1:74158516-74163516 GCF_036898095.1 Palaemon carinicauda
AATTAGATTCTCCCCTTCCTTATATGCACTCTTTCGGATTGCCGGGCTTGGAGGTTGTTTACGCTCTTATCCCAGCATCCATTCTGTTTTCTTCTAGTGCTGTACCCGACCCGGCTGCCGGCCTATGAGGCCGGCAGCCGGGCAGTCGTAGTCCTCTGGTTCTTTTGCTGCTGGCTGGCATCGGTTGTGTACCTTTGCCGGCCGGCTAATATCAGCCCTTGTCTGCCGGTCGCCAAGAGTGTGGCCGGCAGCTGGGTGCTACCTTGTGTAGCCGACATTGGCTGTAACTGCCAGCCGGCACATGCATTTGAACCAGCGTTCTGCCGCCTTATAGCTGTTAAGTAGTATACTTTAAAGCTAGTTATGGTGTGTGCCGGCCAGCAAGTGCCGGCCGGCACATAACCTCCTATACTGTACCAGTATTCTTCAGTATAACATATACTGTAAGAGGAAAACTATAGTATAAGTTTTGGTACAGCACTGTGTGTTCTAACACTTTTGTGTTGTCTTGCACAGCCCTTTGCTGTTGCCTTACAGATAAGAAAGTGAGTTCTTTCTTGTCTATTATCCAGGATTTTAAAATCATTGCTTAGGGGAGCTCACACCTAAGCAATGATTTCCTCTGGAAACTTGGCATTGGTTATTCTAGAAGAGATTAACCATTCGATTTTATTGTCTGGAAGGCTGCAGCAATTGGTTGTGAGGGAAACACAAGTGTGTGTCTTTCCTTTCTGAATTGTTATGCTAAACTGTGCATATCCAGTGATACATAGTTCACTTGATACTCATGGAAATTTTCTTCTCTTTGCAGGAGGTACGTCCGAAGTGCTGAAGTGCTTTCTGCAACGTCCGCAGTAAGAACCTCTGCGGACATGGATTATGTAGGAGACACGCAGCATGCGCTGTCTCCAAAGGTGAGCTCCGGTATTGGGACCCCCAGGTATGTACCGTGTGCTCTAACTTGATTACTGAAGCTTTTGATTCCCCTAGGACAGCGGAATCAAGGGATATAGCAAGGGGGAAGCTTCGCACCTGGGTAAGGGCTTCCAAAAGAACACCTCTGGACCTTATCTTCCAAGTGAGAAGATGAGGGCTTACCTTTTCCCTAGGGCATCAGCTGATGCAGTGATTCCCCAGCCTCAAGAGGAGATCCCCCTAGTTCAGATCCAGGTGGATGCTGAAGTGGCGGTCGCCGTGCAAGACATCCAGTTGGGCGACAGGATGTCAGACGTGTCCGAGCGTCTGGAGGAAGACCTCCTGGCAGGAGGCCAGGATGAAGATCAAGCCCCAGACATCGTAGAGGAAGAAGCCAACGAGGTGTCGGCTGCTCCGGTTCTGATCCCTGAACCTATTCCCTCAACATCGTCCGCTCTCCCAGTAGAGCTGGGACAGGCCCTCTCCTCCATTGTTGGAATGATCCAACAAATGCAGAAGGAGAATATGGAGAAGGCGGCTGCAATGGAACTGCGGATGCAGGAGCTTGCAGCATCACGTGGGCCCCAGAAAAGGCTCAATGTGAAAGACCTTCCCTTGTGCTCAGATGCTAACCCGTGGAGATATGCCGAGCACATGCCGATGACGACTGGAAAAGATCGTCATGTCGGATAAGCTGGGTTCAGTTCCCCTTGAGGAAGTGGAATTCTGGCCCAGCAAAGGGTCATATCCGGACTGTTATGTCCGGTTGAGGAAGGAACCAGCTTCAAAGGAGAAGACAGATCCGAAGGACGTCATAGTGATGGACCATGCTAAGGCTCAAGCTTTGCTTTCATCTTCGATGAAAGAGAGGGGCTTCACAAACTCAAAAGTTACTGCATTGAGTAAGAAGCTCCCTTCCTTTGTGTCCTCTCCTGCTAGAGCCTTCCCCTTTTTGCAGAAAGGTTTTGCGGCTGTATTAAAAGCAGTCGAGGCTGGCAAGCCTTGCCCCTCCCTGGAGGAGTGTAAACCCTTGTCGCTGGCCCTACCCATGGACCACAAGGACTGGAAGGACGTCCATCTTACCTTCTCAGTCGGGAAGTTGGAGGCTGATATTGCCGGACGTCAGTTCGGTGAGAACCTCCCTAAGCTGTCTGACTTTCTTTTGCGGAGAGAGCTCGAGACAAAAGAAAGACTGGCTGCCTCAATGTCTCTTCAGACCACTCTTGAGACAATGGCAAGTGACCCCCAGGTCCATGAAATGTTCATGGTAGTGGCCAAGATTAATCTGGCCACAGTGACGAAGGATCTTTACAGCTTCGTCAGGGCGAGGAGAGCTTGTAGGGAGTTTGTGTTCACCTCGGCTACGGTGAGGCACGAGCCAAGGAAACTAATCTCCTCCAACATTTGGGCCAAAGACCTTTTCCCTAGCGAATTGGTCAAAGAAGTTGTGGATAAGGCCGCCACGGAGAATAGAAATCTTCTCCAAAAGTGGGGCCTGTCTATCAAGAGGAAGTCTTCCCCGGATGAGGGTCCCCAACCGAAGAGGAAGACTAAAAGGCCTAGGCTACCGTCTCGGCCAGCCAAGCCAGTTGAACAGTAACAGCAACAGCAGTTGCCGATGCCTTCAGTGCCCCAGATGGTGGCACAAACCCCGACCACTTTCCAGTGGGTACCCCAGGCCGTGTCGACACAGTCCACGGTGTTCACCCCAACGTTCGAAGGGCAGTCTACTTCCTTTCGAGCAAAGCCTTGAGGAGCAGCCAGAGGCTCGTCTGGGCGCCCCTCAGGGGGAAGGGGATTCAGGGGCGGTCGCGGTCGGGGAGGCAAGACCTCAGGACGGCAGTCCAAGTGAGATGATGCCGGTAGGAGGGAGACTTCAGAATTTTCGGGATCGGTGGACCTTCGATCCCTGGGCCCACACCTACTCAAGAACGGACTGGGCTGGAGCTGGTACAGCACTCCACCCCCTTGCCCTCGGTTTTTCCAACACTCCACCCCCGTTCTGGAGGAGTACGTTCAAGAACTGTTGGAGAAAAATGTGATCCGAAGGGTGAAGTCCATCAAATTCCAAGGGAGGCTGTTTTGTGTTCCTAAGAAAGACTCGGAAAGGCTCAGAGTCATTCTGGACTTGTCGCCACTCAACAAGTTCATAGTGAATTGCAAATTCAAGATGCTAACACTACAACACATAAGGACCTAAACGCCCAAGAGGGCATATTCCGTCTCCACAGACTTGTCAGACGCCTATTGGCACGTTCCAATCAACCGTCGACTCTCCCCCTACCTAGGGTTCAAGCTACAACGAAGACTCTACGCCTTCAGAGCCATGCCATTCGGGCTAAATATAGCCCCAAGGATTTTCACGAAGCTTGCGAGCGTAGCTCTCAAACAATTACGCCTAAAGGGAATTCAGGTAGTAGCCTACCTGGACGACTGGCTGGTGTGGGCAGCATCCGAGACAGAATGCTTGCAAGCTTCCAGTCAAGTGATCCAGTTCCTAGAGTATCTAGGCTTCAAGATCAACAGAAAAAAGTCTCGACTTTCTCCATCTCAAAAGTTCCAGTGGCTGGGAATCCACTGGGACTTAATGTCACATTGTTCCTCCATCCCGGCGAAGAGAAGGAAGGAGATAGCGGGTTCTGTCAAGAGACTTCTAGATTCCGAAAGGATATCAAGACGCGAATAGGAGAGGGTACTGGGCTCTCTCCAGTTTGCTTCGGTGACAGACCCAGTGCTAAGAGCACAGCTAAAGGATGCAACCGGAGTTTGGAGAAGTTATGCATCAAACGAGCGAAGAGATCTGAGAAGACCAGTTCCGCTTCGGCTACGTACTCTTCTCAGGCCTTGGTCCCAAGCCAGACATCTAAGAAGTCGGTTCTTCTTCAGCCACCTCCCCCGTCGGTGACGATTCACTCAGACACCTCGAAGGAGGGACGGGGAGGTCACTTATCGGAAAAAAGTCCAGGGGACTTGGTCCAAGCTATTCAAGACCTTTCACATAAACTTTCTAGAAGCTATGGCAGTGTTCCTTACCTTAAAGAAAGTCTCCCCGCGTCACTCAATCCACATAAGGTTGGTGATGGACAGCGAGGTAGTTGTGAGATGCTTGAATCGACAAGGATCGAGGTCACCACCTCTCAACCAGGTGATGTTGGCCATCTTCCGATTAGCGGAAAAGAAGAAGTGGTACCTGTCGGCAGTTCACCTTCAAGGAGTCCGCAATGTGACAGCGGACGCTCTATCCAGGTTCACACCGATAGAGTCGGAATGGTCCTTAGACGCAAGATCATTCTCCTTCATTCTGAACAAGTCCCAGAACTGCAGATAGACCTCTTTGCGACGAAAGACAACAAGAAGTTGCCCCTGTACGTGTCCCCGTACGAGGACCCCTTAGCGGAAGCAGTGGACGCGATGTCCCTCGACTGGAACAGATGGTCCAGGATTTATCTGTTCCCTCCTCACAACCTTCTGTTGAGGGTCCTCAACAACTGAGATCCTTCAAGGGGGTAGCGGCAATAGTGACCCACAAGTGGTCGAACAGCGTGTGGTTCCCCCTGGCATTGGAACTACGACTGAAGTTTCTACCGCTACCAGATCCAGTTCTGACCCAGCGAGTCCAGAAGTCTTCTGTCTGCGCTTCATTACAGAAAACCCGGATCCTGCAGCTCATGATTTTCTCTCCCTAGCGGTGAGAAAGCGTTTCGGGATTTCGGAAGCCAGCATAGACTTCCTAGAGGAAAATAAGTGTAAATCTATTAGAAGGCAATAAAGTTCTGAAAGCCTACGCTAGGCTCAGACCTTCAGCACCTCCGAAACCCATTTCATGGTCTTTAGACAAGGTTCTTCGTTTCGCTTCTCTGTGGAGCAATGAGGAGGGTGCGTTAATGGATTTGACCCAAAAAGTTATTTTCCTATTTCCACTCGCGTCCGGGGCCAGGGTTAGTGAGATTGTAGCCCTCTCGAGAGAGGAAGGTCGTGTTCAGTTCCCGGATGGGGGAGAACTGAACCTGTTTCCGGATCCTTTGTTTCTCACCAAGAATGAGTTACCCACCAACAGGTGGGGTCCCTGGAGAATCTGCCCTCTG
>NC_090749.1:74168516-74176016 GCF_036898095.1 Palaemon carinicauda
ATATATTTTATTAGATGCCCATAGATTCTGTTATATATATTTTTTTCTCTCTTTTCTTTTTAACATTCCGGCTTATATATTTTTATTAGATGCCGAGAGAAAAAATGATTTATATTTTTTTTTTTTTTAAATGTTGTTTTAAATGTATTTTTAACAATGCAAATGTAGAAAATTTCTTCAACTACATATTACTAGCGTACTAACAGCTTTTCTTACAAACTCTTTCCGACAATTTACTCCTTTAGCGAATGAGGTGGCCAGTCAAACGGCTTTAAACTGAATTAAATACGGAGTATTGTCGGGACAAGGCGAAACATTCTTTTGTAGCTGCCTGCTGTGCCGTAACCTACGCCAAACAAGGATGTTCACGGCGATAAATATCACCACCATGAAAGCCAGACCTGCTAGTAGTATGGGGTGAAGGATTTCCTTATAAGTCAGTGACAGGTGGTCCCTTTCGGTAAGCTTCATCAACCACTTTGCAACCTGTCTGTTATACGGGAGAGGGAGTGCTGGCATTGTAGAGGTCCACGTGAAGTTCGCGAAGTAGGCTCGTTCTCTGATGAATGTCCGTAGACCAGTCACCATGGAATTAGGGGAAGTCCTGATACAACCATCTGCTGCGACGAAGATGTGGGTGAAGGACGTGGATCCGTCAGGGCATGATACATTGAAGCCGTCCTTGTCGTATCGTATCCACGAGCCATTGTTCAGTCTGCAATTGAACTCATTATTGTCAAAGGGATAAAGCTTATCCAGACAACTTTCACTTGTATGGGAGAGAGCACCATCTAGCACTATACCTAACTCGCATGAATCCATTAAGTTTTTATGGAATTCAAATGAGTCAGCTGTACATATTTTTCTATCCATTGCATCTGAACAGTGAGTTAATTGATTTAAGTCTCTAATGACCGTATATGTTTCCTTGTCTGGGGAAATCAATACGTGTCCTGTCAAACTGGATATTACTGGATTTGAGTGATTCGTCATGAAAGTCGAAAATGGTGATATCCTGTAAGATTGCCAGGCATCAGAAGAATCAAAGGGAATTGTAATCATAATCTTGTTATTATCAACGTTTACTGTAATTAGGCTGTAATAAAATTCTAACCTATGTTCGTCTAACAAAGGAACATAGCCTAGTTTATCCCTTCCGTTCTCCAGAATTGACTTTAAGTAATTTATAGGCAACAAATGGGGCGACAGTACACCTTTAGTTGTCTAACGTGATAGCTTCTACATAATCCTTGGATTTCTCAATGAAATGAGCAATTCTGTTATGTATGTGATCTATCTTTGAATCATAATACGTTAATGTTGCCAACAAATCCTGTACTTCCATAATCTGAATGATATTATTTGAATGTTCATTTACTAAATCCATAATTTTATTGATTGAAGCTAACTGATTCCTTAGTTCTGACATAATTAATTCATCTTCATGAGTCAAGAACTCAATTTTCTTATTTTGATTACTAATTTTAAGACGATTGGAAATTCCTAAACCTAAACTTGCAACAGACCCAAAGATGTTTAATGCAGCATAAATAAACGGATTTCGTCTTTCTTTATGTTCGTGTCCTACAGTCCACATCAAAAGGTCCTAAGCCAAAGATCCTGTCTCGTCAGTCTTATTTTTCAAGTCATCAGATAGCATCTCTGCAACTTTTAATGTTGATCCAAGCAAACTCTCTGTAGTCAAATGAAAATATCTTCTATGCAACTCATCCAATGAGGCAGAAAACCTTGAAATGGCGGTTCTTAAGCTAGTGACATCATTCTTTTGAAGAAAAATTGCTTGCATATTCACTTTTACAATTACGTTGGTTGATGTAATAAAAACGTCTTCTTGTCTTTCAACTATAGTGCCATATTTAAAATTTATACTTTTAGTTTTAGAGCTCATCCCACACGAGAAAAATGTCTGAGCGAACAATATCACTCCCAACAACAAAAAATTCATCTTGGAAACCTGTAACGAGAAAAATATATGTAATTACTCCTGTATTAAAAATAAAACTTTTAATCACATAAAATAAAATAAAAAAATTTTCCCTCACTTCTTTTCCTCTCTTTTCTTTTTAATTTCTTATGTGAGCCAATGGTACTATTCTCTCATCCGTGGGTTGGGATATGTTTTGAACTCTAAACCTATTGGCCGTTAATGTTTCCAAAATGTTAAATGGGTCTTCAAACTTAGGTGTTAGTTTATAATTGAGCCCTTTTCGTACATTGATTTGAATATATACGTTATCACCCACGGTAGCCTATATGTTTTAGTTGGTTTCGCTGTTTTATCATGATTCCTTTTCATTATGATTTGTGATACTTCTAAATTCTTTCGAAGGATATCATATCGACTTATACTTGCATTTATACATTCTTTTAAAGGATTTGATAAATTAGTTGTAGGCGTTAATACATGGAAAGGCGTTCTAACTGGGGTACCATACAATGCTTCATGCGGTGACATTTTAATTGATATATGATATGAATGATTCAGAGTACTCAGTGCCGCCGGTATTGCAATATCCCAGTTGGGGTCTGATCCCCCTAGTGTTACTCTTAATATATTTAATATCTTCCTATTTGCTCTTTCCACTAGCCCATTTGACTCTGGGTGATATATCATGGTATTTATTTTCTTTATGCTGAGGAATTCACACAATGAGGTAAGAAAGTGATTATTAAATTCACCACCCGAGTCTGAGATTATCATGTGTGGAATTCCATGTTTACAAATGTAACACTCGTAAAACTTCCTAGCGCATTCAATCGCATTTTTAGTTTTAAGCGCTATTAGTTCTGTATATCAAGTTAAAGCATCTATAATTACTAAGAGGTGCTTATTTCCTCTGTCTGACTCGTAAAATCCTGTTAACAAATCTAAATGTATTCTTTCAAAGGGTTGATTGGGCACAGGATAAGCTCCTAGGCTGACAGGTGTTTTCGTATGCCCTTTGTTTTCCTGACATGTGCGACAATTAGCTATGTGTCTTTTTATATCTGTAAGCATTGTATGCCAATAAAACAATGATTTGGCTTTCTGTGACATTAATGAGAACCCCGGTTGTCCATGTAATGGATTTGAATGCAACCAATTCAGGACAGTGGAAATAAGTGAGATTGGTACTACTACCTGGTCGTTAGTTACATGTGGTGTATCGCGGGTTTTCCTTGTCACAGTCCTACACAGAATATTATCTTTGATTATATAATTCTGCTGCTTATACTTTATATATTCCTTTTCCTTATGATTGCCTTTCAAAGCATTTATAATTGTTTCTATTTTCTGATCTTTTCTTTGCTCAGTCTGTAATAATTCAGCGCTCCAGCCTAAATCTTCTTGTTCAGATATTGTTTTTACAATAGGCATGGATGTTGATATATCTATTAATTCAGCTAAAGGCTCCGTACAAGATGACACGGGGTTGCGTGATAATGCATCCGCAATGATATTTGCTTTCCCAGGTAAATACCCGATTCTTGCGCCAAAATCTTGAATGATCAAATGCCACCGAGTTCGTTTAGGGCTGTGGTTGAAGCCTTTAAAGAACTCTGTTAGTGGTTTATGGTCAGAACCTTAACGGGATAACCGTAAATTATGAACTTAAAATGCACTAGTGAATTAACAATAGCTAGCACTTCCTTGTCTATTACTGCATACTTACTTTCGGAAGTTCTCAATTTTCGAGAATAGAAAGCTATCGGGAAAAATTGTTTATCATATTGCTGAAGCAATACCCCTCCTACTCCTAAGTCTGAGGCGTCTGTTGCAATGAAGAATTCCTTACCGAAGTCAGGAAATTTTAAGATAGGAGAACTATACAGTTCATCTTTCAAAGTATTAAACGCCTGTTGATGTTGGTCAGACCATATGAAATCTACGCCCTTCTTCGTAAGATCAGTTAAAGGAGCGGCTATTTTTGAATAGTTGCGTATAAAACGCCTGTAATATCCACTACAACCCAGAAATTGCTGTATTCCCTTGACATTAGTAGGTATGGGAAAATTACGTATAGCCGACACCTTATCATGGACTACTTTAAGACCTTGGCTTGACACCATGAAACCCAAATATATTAATTCTGTTTTGAAAAATTCTAACTTACTAATCTTTACCCTTAAGTTATGTTGTCTTAATCTCTGTAGTACTAGTTCTAACTAACGTAGATGTTCTTCTAAGGTGTTGGAAAAGATTACAAGATCATCCATAAAGGCATGCAATATATCCCCTAACAAGTCTCCAAACACTATGTTAATCATTCTTGTAAAGGTTATAGGAGCACAACGTAAACCAAAAGGCATCCGTAAAAATTCATAATGTCCCCTGGCTGTGCTGAAGGCTGTGTATGGGATACTATCTTCTTCTAATGATATCTGGTGAAAGCCTTTAAGTAAGTCCAAACTGGTAAAATATTTATTCTGACCTAACAAAGACAAAATATCGTCAGTACATGGCACTGGAAATCGATCAGTGATCGTTTCCTCGTTTAGACGACGAAAGTCAACGCAGATACGCCATGTTCGATCTTTTTTTGGTACAACTATTAAAGGAAAATTATAAGGGCTGTTTGATTTCCTAATGACTCCTTCTTCTAGCATTTTACCTACTCCATCATTTATTTCATTCTGGAATTTCATGGGGAGTCTGTACGAGGGTACATAGATAATTTTCTGCTTGTCCTTTAACCTTATTTGATGCTCGATCACATCTGTTTTTCCTAAGGATCCATCCGTAGTGGAAAAAACATCATGATATTTAGTTAAAAGTTCAAAAATTTTCTGCTGAATTTCTTCGTCTTGAATGTCTTTATTGATTTTATTTTTAATAGATCGCAAAAGGGATTCATCCGCAACTGATTGAGAGTGATTGATTTCAGCAACGGTAAGAATACGATGTTTATAAACTTCTACATCCAAGATATGTTGATTTTTGTGAATTACTAAATTGTTATTTAAATTATTACAGACTTCAATATTACATTGTTGATGTGAGCCTACTGTATAAATAGCTTGTGTGACAGACAATCCGTTAGTTTTCAAAGTATCGGAAAGGATTAATATTTCAGATCCCGGTAATGTTCTCTTTATTTGCACTATTAAATTCGAAGGTACGTTTGGTTCGATAGATTGTGTACAAGATGATATTACGGGTGAACGAGAATTCTGCTGGGTCGCGTATATTATTTCTTTATTAGTGAGACAAGTTATTGGTTCTTCAACGTACGTTACGGTTACATTTGTCGTCTCCTTTTTATCCAAAACTGATTTTAAGGTATTAGAAGACTTATAGAATTTCCCTTTGATATACACGCCGTGCTTGGCAGGGGCTAAGATAATGTATTGATTTCCCATAGATGGGTATCCTATAATTACAGCTGGATACATATTAATGTTTTTTACAACAACAAATGTATCGGCAAACGTGCGATTACCGACTCTGAACTGAACATGAGTTATCCATCCATATACCAAGGCACTTCCCCCAATTTTGGGGGGTAGCCGACACCAACAATGAAACAAAACAAAAAGGGGACCTCTACTCTCTATGTTCCTTCAGCCTAATCAGGGACTCAACCGAGTTCAGCTGGTACTGCTAGGGTGCCACATGAGTTATGCCTATGACATTTAATTCATTATTTCCTATACCCGAAAGTCTAATTCCGGATTTTTCAATCGGAAAGTTCGAAAACAACAAATGATGTGTCTTCAAATCCATGATATTACGTGGACTACCAGAGTCAAAAAATAACGTAAAGGATTTGTGTTCTAAATTTACAGCATATAAGGTTGGCCGTAACTCATTTTGGCTTATTATTGTATGAATTCGTTGCAAATCTACGGGAGCATGCACTGTTTTACTTAATTCGGCCGTGTGTTTCATAGGAAAATCTATTGTCTCACAATTATCTGATAAAACATTAAATTGATTATTCAATACTATTGATGTTGACATGAATGACCTTGACCCAACATCACTCTCTTCACCTCTAGAGTTAACTATGTGGTATTTGCTTTGCTCTGCACATTCTGAAAATTAGTCTGACCTTGCGAGGTCTGGTTTGACGACCCAGGCTCAGCGATATTCGAAGAAGTGTTTGTTTGTTTTGGACTCTGAACTGCATTGACATTTGGTTGTTTCTTCTATTTGTTAAAATGAGGATTTTTCTTTTTATTTCCACATGGAACTGACTGTGGAATTGACTGTGTATTTCTGGGATTCTGTTGTGTCTTACACGAGAAACATTGGCTATATGAATGTGTTGCAGTGTTGTGAATCAAGCAGAATTTTGTTCTGCAGTCTGCGCTTAAGTGACCTTGACGTTTGCAGTTATAACATGTCATTCCCGCTACTTGACTGCTAACTACGTTCACTGTTCGTGGCTTTGTTTCATTCTTTGCAAAAACTTGAGTTAACACGGGATCGAGATCTGGACACTTGGACATGTGTTTCTTTATCTGTTTATAGACATCCAATTCCGTACTTGCAGGCGTTAACTTCTTATCAAAACACCGCACTAAAGCTTCAGGCAACATAAGTGTCATGCAAGTTAAATACATTAATCGTAAAAAATCTTTCACGGAGATGTTATGGCTAGTAACCCAAGTGGAATGACCTAAAATGTCCTGATATTCATTAAGCCTATCAGCTATGAGAGCTGCTCTCTCAATAACATTAAGCCGATTCACAGTGGCTTGATTAAGTGTATTTCGTAACGTTAATACTACATCCAAGGCTTCCTCACCCCCATAGACCGCGCGTAACCTAACTTTGAAATCATCCCAGGTAACTTCTTCTTGAAATGAAACACCTCTTAAATACGCACTCGCATCGCCCTTAGAAAAATCTACAAAACTTTTAGCTTCTTGTAATTGTACAAAAGGGTCTACGATTTGTTTGGCATTTAAATGGGCATCGACGGATGAAATCCATGACTCCACATTTTGTGGCAAGAACCCGTTGACCCGACCTTGAAAAGGAAGGATTGCTGACCTGGCATATACAAGCGTCACAATTGCAGGAGGATTAGTCTGGCCTACACCACTAGGTCCAGGGGAAGGGCTCACAGGGGGAGTCATGACTGCTGTATTTCTTTTCCTATCTCTTCGACCCCTTGCAATTCTATCAAAATATCTATATGAGTACAGACGTCCACTGGGTAAACGCATATGTATAACAAAATTCCCCAAACAATGTTACTAATCCCAAAACATTTCCCGAGAATTTCTGAAAGAAAAAGGAATTAGCACAAAGAGAGAAAAATTCTAAATGAGAATTCGGAGTTGAACACAGTTTCCTTTAACAAAAGATTAGCAATTCACTCACCCCAGTAATAATCGACTAACGACTCGTGATAACTACACTTCACTACCCAAACTGGAATGAATTCAAAAATTTGTACTTAGCTTATATATGGGTCTGTGTGATGTCGACACGTCCTCTCTCTCTCTCTTGATGTTTTGTTAGCGATGTATCGTTCGAGTTTCTTGTTG
>NC_090749.1:74187098-74194598 GCF_036898095.1 Palaemon carinicauda
GATGAAAGGATCTAAGGACCTACAGAATTCAAGGGGGTTTCTGAAATCTTTGTATTTGACGAATGAAATGCCGAACCAAACAGGGGTGGGAGGAGGGATTGAGAGTTATCCTCTGTGTACCCAGTAACTACAGAGGACGTGTCGTTGCTGTTCAGAGTTATGGCTTACATGTTGGAATGTTCCAGTGAATGACGAAATGCATCTGCTCTAAGTCTTTTTCATGTTTACAAATGGGAGAGAAAGTTTCCCAAATACTAAGAAGGAATTTGAATTGGTAAAATATTGTTTTTGTATATATTTTACGATCATTCATTCATTCATTCATATATATATATATATATATATATATATATATATATATATATATATATATATATATATATATATATATATATATATACCCACACACACACATACAAATGCACACACACACACACACACACACACACACATATATATATATATATATATATATATATATATATATATATATATATCAACTACAAATCCACAAATCTAGCCGTTTCTAGTCAATTGTAAGACAAAGACCTCAGACAATTCATTAGTCCTGTCTGGGATTGGGCCAGTTCCTATGACCACGCTAGCCACTGGGAATTGGTGATGAAGGTAGTCTTTAGTCTGTTCGCTCACAGCAAACAAACCTTGTATGGGGTGGCTCTATCTAGTACAGCTTCGCCACGTTAAGGGGTATGTGAGCGTGTGTATAATTGGAACTTTATTTCACTATGATTTATTTTCATATTTATCTTTATCATACACAGCAAGGAATGTCCTGGCTCTGGAATTTATATCAATATATAAACTACAAAAATCTGCCTTATAAATCTATCTGCTTCACCTACCACCCCCATTGCTATTAGTTTGAAAATTGATTATTTTCCCGTTTTGGAGAGAGAGAGAGAGAGAGAGAGAGAGAGAGAGAGAGAGAGAGAGAGAGAGAGAGAGAGAGAGAGAGAGACTTATTGACATACATCTATGATATAATGTACATTGTCTCACCTTGCTATAAAATGATCAGTGATTTTAACCCTTTATTTTCATTACTGTATATATGTAGAACCCTGAATCTAAAATAAACATGAAATAAGTTGTCATCACACAAATATGTAAACAATATCAATACCCATTCGGGAGAATAGCAGTAGTGATTAGTAGTAGTAAGAGAGAATGGGCGTTAGTAAGGAATTTACTATAAGTAGATAAGAAGTCAGGATAGGTGTGTACTTAGTAGGTTTGTTCGTATGCATTATTGAGCATTTAAAGGTTTAGGTTCAAATTATTATTATTATTATTATTATTATTATTATTATTATTATTATTATTATTATTAGCAAAGCTACAACCCCACTTGGAAGAGCAAGATGCTTTAAGCCCAAGGGCTCCAATAGGTAAAAATAGCCCAGTGAGGAAAGGAAATAAGGAATAAAAGAGAACAAGTTTACAATAAATCATTCTAAAACAGTAACAACGTCAAAACAGATTATGTCCTATATAAACTATTAACAACATTAAAATCAGATATGTCATATATAAATTATAAAAAGACTCGTGTCAGCCTGGTCAACATAAAAACATTTGCTCCAAATTTGAACTTTTGAAGTTCTACTGATTCAACTACCCGATTAGGAAGATCATTCCACAACTTGGTAACAGCTGGAATAAAACTTCTAGAATACTGTGTAGTATTGAGCCTCATGATGGAGAAGGCCTGGCTATTAGAATTAACTGCCTCCCTAGTATTACGAACAGGATAGAATTGTCCAGGGAGATCTGAATGTAAAGGATGGTCAGAGTTATGAAAAATCTTATGCAACATGCATAATGAACTAATTGAACGACGGTGCCAAAGATTAATATCTAGATCAGGAATAAGAAATTTGATAGACCGTAAGTTTCTGTGCAACAAATTAAGATGAGAATCAACATCTGAACACCAGACAGGAGAACAATACTCAAAAACAAGGTAGAATGAAAGAATTAAAACACTTCTTCAGAATAGATTGATCACCAAAAATCTTAAAACTCTTTCTCAATAAGCGAATTTTTTGTGCAATTGAAGAAGACACGGACCTACTGTAATGTGTTTCTCAAAAGTAAATTTGTGGTCGAGAAGCACACCTAAAATTTTAAGTCATACAAATTTAAAGAAACATTATCAATATTGAGATCCGGATGTTGAGGAGCCACCGTCCTTGACCTACTTACAATCATACTTTGAGTTTTGTTAGGATTCAATTTCATACCCCATAATTTGCACCATGCACTAATTCTATCTAAATCTCTATAAAGGGATTCACCAACCCCGGATCTACATTCAGGGGATGGAATTGATGCAAAGAGAGTAGCATCATCTGCATATGCAACAAGGTTGTTTTTTAGGCCAAACCACATGTCATGTGTATATAGTATGAAAAGTAATGGGCCAAGAACACTACCCTGTGGAACACCGGATATCACATTCCTATATTCACTATGGTGCCCATCAACAACAACTCTTTGAGGTCTATTACTTAAAAAATCAATAATAATGCTAAGAAACGACCCAACCACTCCCAAATGTTTGAGTTTGAAAATAAGTGCCTCATGATTAACAGGGTCAAAGGCAGCAATAAAATCTAGGCCAATCATACGAACTTCCTGACCACAATCAAGGGATTTCTGTACAGCATTAGAGATTGTAAGAAGGGCATCACATGCTCCAAAGCCTTTACGAAGACCATATTGCAAACTAGGGAATAGATGATTACCTTCAGCAAACCTATTAAGACGTTTTGCCAGAAGACGCTCAAAAATTTTAGATAATATGGGAATTATGTCGCTCATGAATGGCAGGGACAAGAAGCAGTGACATTGCCCTATCAAACAGGAAAATGCCCTAGAGACTGACCATATATACTTATGATCAGCACCCAAGACCCCTCTCCACACAAGCTAGAACCAAGGAGGGCCAGGCAATGGATGCTGATGACTTAGCAGCTTGACCTATAGGTTCCCCCAAAACCCCCATCCATAGATCACAAGGATGGTGAGGTTGCAGCTACCAAATAAACTAATAAGCTTAACCCAGACTAGAACCCCAGTCTGGCGTTCAACAGTCAAGGGCGTTATCATATCGGCCACCACAACCCTAAAGTCAATTCTTTTTAGTGAGGCAGATTTGCACCGCCTCGCAGGGGTGCCGTTTTAGCTCGGAAACATTTCCTGATCGCTGATTGGTTGGACAAGACAATTCTAACCAATCACCTAACAGGAAACTTTTTTTCCGAGCGAAAATGGCACTGCTGCGAGTCTGTGCAAATGCGCCTCATTAAAAAATTGAGTATATGAATGAAAACTATCTTTTAAAAGGGGAAAAAAAAAACACACGAGGTCCACTTAACCTAACAAAGGAGCTGTATCCTTACCTAATTACCTACTGGGGGACTACGCCTTTCCCTTCCTTTTTTTTTTTTTTTTCTTTACCGTCGTTTCCTTAGCCTACCCTACAACTAAGTTTCAACCTTACGTTGGCGTCCCAAACAGCTTTCATCCTGGCAAGGTAACACTAATCCATATTTCGTAAATCGTAAAATAGCTTTATAATATCGTATTTCACACATAAAAAACATTTTTTTCACAAAGAGGAAAATAGTTTTGTTAAGTAATAAATAAATGTAAGCCTTTCCCACCCAACTACATTCACCTAAATTTCAAAAGCTGATTTGGAAAATGAATTTATTACCAAAAACTAAGGGAGGGTGTGAAAAAATATTCCAAAATACCATACAAATCAATCTATCCGTTTTGAAAAATATTTTATAAAAAAATGATGACTCAAATTTTCTGAAATATATATATATACTGTATATATATATATATATATATATATATATATATATATATATATATATATATATACATATATATATATATATATGTCAAGTTCAAACATATCAATCTATTGGTTTCAAAGATTACTAGTAAAAAAAGAATTACTCAAACTTCTTGAAAAAATACATATTCTTACATATTATTATACAGTAGATTCATTCACGGTCAACATATGAAAAGGGAGGCTTGTTCCGCAGACTTCAATGAAATGCTGCCAATCTTCATTAGCGGAGGTAGGAAATTAATTTTTATTGTTATTATTATTATTATTATTATTTTCATTATTATTATTGTTGTTGTTGTTGTTGTTGTTGTTGTTGTCTAACTGCTAGCTGGGACTATAATGCAAGAAACTGAATAATAATAGACTATACTTATAAATTGACATATAACTTATAAATCAAGTTAAAAAGAGGACTGCAACTTATAACTTATAAATCAAGTTAAAAAGAGAACTGCAACTTATAACTTATGAATTAAGTTAAAAACGAGCCAGGGAGTCACCTCCAGCACTGAGTAGAAATCCTACAATTACAAATTTCCCAAGTTCAGCCAAATCCCAAATATCCAGCTCAAAATCTCTTTCCTGAAACAGAGATTAATAATCCTTCCTTCACACCCGTCCAGATCCTTTGAATTCTTCCTCATAATATTTGCGTATTTTCACGCCTGGGAAAAAATTAAGGAAAATTAGCAAAAGTGAAATCTGACTTCTGCCAATATTATTTTCAAGAGTTTATCCACCAAAATATTTTCGATCTCACTGAAAAAAAAAAAAAAAGGTTTTAACGTCTCTATTCCCGTAAAAAAAGTATAAATATATTTCGAGCTTCTGCCAAAATTAATTTTACGTTTCCAATAACCAATTTCCTTCGGAGTCAAAAATTTGCAGGAAAAATATATCATTATAAGGATGTGCAAAAAAAAATGATTCGTTTTATTAATTCACATATATGGATCACAAGTTCTTTTAAATATTCATTTCACCAGAAACAAAATTTAAGCGAATTTATTTTTATGGAGAATGCTCAAATTAATTTGTTTTAAATAAAAAGAAATAAATTGAATAACGAAAACAAGCAAGTGAAAATTATTCACTGGTAGCCTATTGGAAAGGTCCCTGCCTCGGGATTTGCTGGACTGGGGTTCGAGACCCGCTCAAGCTCTATATTTCCCTGTAGTGTCAGCAACCATCCTTGTGAGATACGGATGAAGGATTTAGGAGAGCTTTATAGGTCTACCTGCTGAGTCATCAGTACCCATTGCCTATCGCTCCCCGGCCCTAGCTAGGGTGGAGGCTTGGGCACTGATCAAAAGTGTATATGGTCAGTCTCTAGGGCAGTGGCAATGTCCCTTGCCTCTGGCATTCATGATAGACTTTTAAACGAGGTAAAAAACTTAAAAAAACAACTAAGACTGAAGAGTATTCGAAACATAAATGAATAACTTGAAAATTGAAAGAAAATAATATTAACATTGGGAGAATAACATGAATGACCTTAAATGAAAATGCAACAATTAACACAGATTAAATATCAGTATGAATAACCAATAAAAAGAAGTGGTTAATACACAATGATACACATCTCCCCTATGTAATAAAAGAGCAAGTGTCTGTCTATTTATACATACACATATATATATATATATATATATATATATATATATATATATATACATATATATATATATATATATATATATATATATGTATATATATATATATATATATATATATATATATATATATATATATATATATGTATATATATATATATATATGTATATATATATATATATGTATATATATACATGTATATACATGTATATATATGTATGTATGTGTATATATATATATATATATATATATATATATATATATATATATATATATATGTGTGTGTGTGTGTGTATTTATATGTGTATCTATATATATATAAATATATATATATATATATATATATATATATATATATATATATATACATATAAATACTCACATATATATATATATATATATATATATATATATATATATATATATATATATATATATATATATATATATATGTATATATATATATATATATATATATATATATATATATATATATATAAATACACACACACACACACACACATATATATATATATATATATATATATATATATATATATATATATATATTTCTTTCAAGTCACACCGAGTGACATTGCCAAACATATGACTACTCGGTCTCTCCCATCGATAGGTAAGGGGGGAAAGAAAGTAGTCATACCCTGGTGAGAGGGGATACCCAGAGAGGTACACTCGGAAACCACAATTATGTGAAAAAAATTGGGTTGACTCTGTGTATGTGAGCATGGTGTGTGCTAATATAGTTGAATATTTAGCCAACATTTTTTATGGGTTGCATATACTAGTTATATGATATAAAATGGTTAAAGAACAATTGATAGCTAAAAATAAACAGGATAAATAATGTAAATTCAAATTCAAAAGTAATTACTAATAAAAAATGAAGACGATTTAGTTCTTGGAAACAACGGTACTACATTGGATTCTTCTCTCTGGTTACGGGTAATTTTCCCTTTGCTTACACATAAAACGAATAGTCCGGCCTATTCTTTACACATTCTCCTCTTTCTTCATACACCTGAAGACACTTGAGATTAAAAAACAGTTCTTCTTCACCCAAGCGGTTAACTGCTGAACTGTCATTATTCGGTGGCTACTTTCCTCTTGGTAAGGGTAGAAGGGATGATTTAGCTATGGTAGGCAGCTCTTCTTGGAGATGGGCACTCCAAATTCAAATCATTGCTCTCTAGTCTTGGGTAGTGCCATAGCCTCTGTACCATATCTTCCACTGTCTTGGGTTAGAGTTATCTTGCTTGAGGGTACACTTGGGCGCGCTATTCTATCTTATTTCTCTTACTCTAGTTTTGTTAAAGTTTTTATAGTTTATATAAGAAATATTCATTTTAATATTGTTACTGATCTTAAAATATATCACTTTTACTTGTTTTCTTTCCTAACAGGGGTATTTTTCCTGTTGGAGCCCCTGGGCTTATAGCATCTAGCTTTTCCAACTAGGATTGTAGCTTAGCAAGTAATAATAATAATAATAATAATAATAATAATAATAATAATAATAATAATAATAATAAATAATAAATAAATAATAATAATAAAAATAGTAAAATAATAATAACAATAACAACAACAATAATAATAATAATAATAATAATAATAATAATAATAATAAGGATAATAATAATATAATAATAATAACAATACTACTACTACTACTACTACTACTACTAATAATAATAATAATAATAATAATAATAATGTCAGTAAGAGAATTTAAATAAAGTGAGCTTATATAAATCGAAGCCAGGTCTCTCTAAACCAATTAAAATTGGATCAACATAATTTGAGGGTTAATGAAAAGATACCTAAATGTGGTGAAAGCGTTTATGTATCGCCATGTTCAGCATAGCTGGACTAGTCAGGGACACCCTTACTAAGTTGGTCTGCTGTGAGCGATCAGAGAAAATTCCCCAACCATCACCAATCCGTGGTGGCCATCATGGTGATGAAAACTG
>NC_090749.1:74199598-74209598 GCF_036898095.1 Palaemon carinicauda
CAGGGAAAATTTTCGCTTATTAAGAGGTATGTATGTCTTCACAAGAGCGTATTTTTACTGTAAGGGAAAATCTTCTCTTGTAAGGAGGGACGTCTTCAAACAAGTGGACTTTTAACGCAAGGAAAGATTTCCGCTTCTTAGGAGGTATATCTTCAGACCAGCGGATTTTTTCCCGAGCAGTCTAATGGTTTATATAGGCTATTACACTGGAACAGCGTGATTCAGCAGTGCACGCTCCTTATAAATCCCTGCCACTCGGAAGAATCCGAGCAGGCAGCCTGTTAAGGGACTCATTAATTATCATTGATACCTAATCCACGAGGAAAAAACCGCACAGCATTAAATCACTCATTTGAAGTGAGCCTTAGTGGATAACACCTGAAAAAGAAATTGTATGCTTTAATCTATCCCATATCGAAAGGATTTTAACTTGACAATAATGCGGTCTTATGGCTACACTGAGCCTTGGCTGACAATTGTCCAGAAATGATATATCAAATATATATATATATATATATATATATATATATATATATATATATATATATATATATATATATATATATATATATATATTTATACATATATATATATATATATACATACCTCCTAAGTAGCGGAAATTTTCCTTTTGGGTAAAAATCCACTCTAGTAAAGACATACCTCCTAACGAGCGGAAATTTTCCGTATCGGTAAAAATCCACTCTAGTAAAGACATACCTCCTAACGAGCGGAAATTTTCCATATCAGTAAAAATCCTCTCATGTGAAGACATACCTCCTAATAAGTGAAAATTTTCCCTTCCGTTAAAAATCCGTTCATGTGAGGACAGACCCCTTAACATGCAGAAATTTTCCCTTGCGGTAAAAATCCTCCCGTGTGACGACATACCTCCTGATGAGTGGAAATTTTCCATTGCAGTAAAAATCCTTCTGTGAGAAGACATAATTCATAACCAGTGGAAATTTTCCCTTGAAGTAAAAATTCTCCCGGGCAAAGACATGGCTCCTAACAATTGGAAATTTTCCCTTGCGGTAAAAATCTGCTCGTGTGAAAACATACATCCTAACAAGAGAAAATTTTCTCTTGCGGTAAAACTCCTAACGTGTGAAGCAAGCCCAAAGCTTGTCCCATTTCTCATAGGATTCTACTTCCTCAAAAACGGTTCGGCTTATCTAAGTAAACCAACCAAAGGAATAAAACGAAACTATCATTGGAGCATCTCCAAAGTACTTTATTTATATATATTCTTTGACATGGGACCATTCGACCTCATTCCTTTTCCCTCCTTCCTTGCATTTCCTGTGCGCACATCAACGTAGCTGATAACGACGCTGTAGGCCAATGAGGTCAGGAAATAAATGTCAGGCGGGCCTCTAAAGATTAGGTCGTGGACGCAAGATATTCGGTGAAACCAATTACTCGATAGGCAGCAGAAAAAAAACCTGCTGACGATCTTCCACCCCGTTGGTGGCGGGGAGAATATGGTACCCTGGGGAAATATTTATATATATTAATCTGCTTCTATGGGGATGAGAAGGTATGGTCAAAATAGTTTATTTTGATGTTTTTTTATTATTTTTTTTACACCCGGGCTCAGAGACCATGTGGGGTTTCGCAGAGGATTTGATCATTAGCAAGCATTTTTTAATGTCTTGTTCTAATTTGCATATATGCCTACGTACACATACTTACGTAGCCAATACAAAAAACAACAGAAATGTATCTTATTTGTGGTCCACTGCAAGGAAAACACTTCAAACATATCTTTATTCATGTCTGTGGTTTGTTCAGTTTTCATCACCACGCTGGCCACTACTGAATAATGCTGGTGGGAGATTTCACTCTGATCGCCCACAGCAAACCAAACTAGTATGGGTGTCCCTTATTAGTACAGCTTTGTTGATCATGGTGATACGCAAACCTTTTCACCTTGGTTAGGGTATCCTACCTCAGAAAGGTATTATATATATATATATATATATATATATATATATATATATATATATATATATATATATATATATATATATATATATATATATATATATATATATATATATATATATATGTATATATATATATATATATATATATATATATATAGATTATATATATATATATATATATATATATATATATATATATATATATATATACATATATATATTTATATATATGTATATATATATATATATATATATATATATATATATATATATATATATATATATATATATATATATATATATATATAGATTATATATACATGTGTATATGTATATATATATATATATATATATATATATATATATATATATGTACATATATATATATATATATATATATACATATATATATATACATATATATATATATATATATATATATATATATATATATATATATATATATATATATATATATATATATATATATACAGTATTCCATAATACCACTTTCTCTGCCACTCATCCACTTTCTAGGGCTGTAATAACCTCACTCTTCCCGTGTCAGTTTACCCTTATACTCCACCAGACTCTGACACCTATTTGCTACAAAGTTAGATGTTGTAGCTGTTCACAGCCTTAGCATTTGGGAGCTGAGCAATATACGCTCAGTAACAACTCCCTTTTCAACTAATTACATCACTCAAAGGAAGAAGGAGGGGTGAGAGGAAGGTGGTTTGATTGCTTGGTTGTGGAACCTTATAGTAGTCAGGCACTTGGATTTGTGTGTGTGTATATATATATATATATATATATATATATATATATATATATATATATATATATATATATATATATATATATATATTCTTTTTTTTTAAGGGGTGGTGTCTTGAGCTATGTCGTCCTGATGGAAGTTCCTCAAAGGCAGCTTTCTAATTGGAATATTTCTGCAAGTGATATACCAGAGAAATTTACCTGTAGAGGTATCACAGGGTTACGACCCCCGGAGCGAATATCCCGAAAAAATATCGTGTATATAACAGGACGCTGTTTGAATACAACCACGGCTATCCTTCCCCGAATAAAGCTAACTTTGTGTAAAAGGATATAAGATAGGATTGATAACATGGGAGAGCCGTTACAACTCCGATATCATTATGTTAGTGTAAACATGTACGTTGGTCTCCATTCCTTTCAGCAGGGCTATTTTGATTAAATGCTTGGGGAGTTTCTACTTTGTTGGAAAAAGTGTGAGGTGTATCTACCTATGCCTTATCTTTCGGAGTCATCCTAATTTATTATGTAATGAAAGCGTCTCCCTTCTGATCATAATTACACATTTAAATGCTTACTAAGCCTTTGCTAATCGAACTATGAACTGTGCATATATATTTCATGAAAGGGCAGATGCGTACAGGCAAAGGCTATTCTACTGGAGAGTTTCATATAGGTTCTGGATTTAAGATGGAAATATGTCGATAATTGGTAATAAACATATACGAGTATATATATATATATATATATATATATATATATATATATATATATATATATATATATATATATATATATATATATATATATATATATATATATATATATATATATATGTACACATATATATATATATATATATATATATATATATATATATATATATATATATATATATATATATATATATATATATATATTATAATTAGTGAGTGGGGATACCTTAACGTGGTAAATATGTTTGCACATTGCCTTGATCAGCATAGCCACCTAAACTAGGTTGGTTTGCAGTAAGCAATCAGAATAAAATATTCCACCATCACCAGTCCTTACTGGCCAACTTGATGAAACAACAGGCCAAATCCCAGTCACGAATAGAAGTGTTTTGAGAGGAGACAAGATGAATAGGTACGTAAAAAGGAATTTTTAAAATGGAGATGGGGTGGCAGGAGGAGGAGAGGATGGCCAAACTTTAGGTGGAAAGATAAATTATTCAATAATATGAAGAAAAAGGTCCTAAGAGAACAAGATGTACAGGATAAAGGAAGATGGAGAAGGCGGACTAGAAGCAGTGACCACATATAGAAATGGGAAAAGCTGAAGGTAAAGAAGAAGCAATTATTTTGAGACAATTGATATTAATTAGAGGATAAATACAAGTTCAGAACCAGTATTTTAAGAGAGCATTTTTCATAGAAAAATACACGTTCGAGACAATTATTTTGAGATAGTATTTATCGTACGATAAATATATGTTCGAACTTGTATTTTAAGATAGTATTTATCGTAGGATAAATACATGTTTGAGACAATTTTTCTAAGATAAAATTTATCGTAGGATAAATACACGTTCGAAACTAGTCTTTTTAGATAGTATTTATTGTAGGATAAATACATGCTTGAGACAATTATTTTAAGATAGTATTTATGAAGGATAATTACACGTTCAAGACAATTACTTTAAGATAATATTTATCGAAGGATAAATTCACATTTGAGGAAATTATTTTAAGATAGTATTTATCGAAGGATAAATACACGTTTGAGGCAATTATTTTGAGATAGTATTTATCGAAGGATAAATACACGTTTGAGGCAATTATTATAAGATAGTATTTATCGAAGGATAAATACACGTTTGAGGCAATTATTATAAGATAGTATTTATCGAAGGATAAATGCACGTTTGAGGCAATTATTTTAAGATAGTATTTATCGAAGGATAAATACACGTTTGAGGCAATTATTTTAAGATAGTACTTATCGTAGGATAGATACTCGTTCGAGACAATTATTTTAAGACAATGTTTATTACATTGTAGATATACGTTCGAAACAAGTATTTCAAGATAATTGGTATTTAACATATAAATACATGTTGGAAACAAGTATTCTAATTCTAAAATAATTCATCTTTATCATATGATAAATTATTGAAGATATATGGTCTGATGAGAAATTTATTATTATTATTATTATTATTATTATTATTATTATTATTATTATTATTATTACTACTACTACTTTTAGTAGCTAAGCTACAACCTTAGTCGGAAAAGCAGGATGCTATAAGCTCAAGGGCTCCAACAGAGAAATAGCCAAGTAAGGAAAGATAATAAAGAAATAAACTACAAGAGCAATAATGAACAATTATCATAAGGTATTTTAAGAACAGGAACACTGAAATAGATCTTTCATATATAAACTACAAAGAGAGACTTATGTCGCCTTGTTCAACATAAAGACATTATTATTATTTAGAAGTAAATATATAAAATATAGGTTTGGAATAAACATTGAAGTAAGAATTATTAGTGAAGAAATAACAAAATGCGATTGTAGCTAATTTGAAATGAATAACATACCAATATTTCTCTATCTCTGTTTGTTTGTTCGTCTATAAACATTATAAAGCCGGTTCAACATAAAAACATTTGCTGCAACTATTATTATTTATAAGGAAATATATAGAAATATAGGTTTGAAATAAACATTGAAATAAGTTATCAGAGAAGAAATAACAAAATACGAGTTTATCTTATTTGATATGAATAGCAAACGAATATTTCTGTATCTCAAAGTAGAAATTCTTTTTGTGTGTTCGTCTATAAACGCATTATACACTAAGTAACAATGCCGTTAGAAATTCTGTATCAAAGATTTAATGAACACCACTACCACAATAACAAATGCAGCCATTTCTAGTCCACTGCAGGACAAAGGCTTCAGACATGTATTTATTCATTTCTGGGGTTTGACCAGTTTTCATCACTACGCTGGCTACTGCGGATTGGTGATGGTGGGGGACTTTTCTCTGATCGCTCACAGCAAACCAACCTAGTATGGGTGTCCCTGACTAGTATAGCTATACTGAATATGGCGATACATAAACCCTTTCACCACACTGAGGTATCCCTTCATCAACCCTTGAATCATGTTGATCAAATTTTATTTGGTTTAGAGAGACTTGGCTTCAATTTGTATAAGCTCAATTTTTTTAAATCCTCTCACTGACATTATTATTATTATTATTATTATTATTATTATTATTATTATTATTATTATTTTTATTATTATTATTATTATTATTACTGTTATTATTACTTGCTAAGCTACAACCCTAGTTGGAAAAGCATGATGCTATAAGCCCAGGGGCTCCAACAGGGAAAATAGACCAGTGAGGAAAGAAAACAAGGAAAAGTGAAATATTTTAAGAACAGTTGCAATATTAGAACAAATAGTTCCTATATAAACTATAAAAACTTTAACAAAATAAGAGGAAGACAGATAGGATAGCATAATGTGCCTGAGTGTACCCTCAAGCAAGAAAACTCCCCAAGACAGTGGAAGACCATGGTACTAGTGTTTTTCATAGCTAAAGAGTCTCTTCTACCCTTACCAAAAGAAAAATGGTCACAGAACAATTACAGCTCAGTAGTGAACCCATTGGGTGAAGAAAAATTGTTCGGCAATATCAGTGTTGTCAGATGTATGAGGACAGGGGAGAATCTGTAAAGAATAGGCCAGACTATTCGGTGTATGTGTAGGTAAAGGGAAAATGAACCGTAACCAGTAAGATGAATCCAATGTATTACCGTTATTTCCTAGAACTGGATCGGTCTTCCTTTTTAATTAGTAATTTCTTTTGAATCCGAATTTATATTATTTATTCTGTTTACTTTTGTCTATCAATTATTATTTTACCCTTTTATATCTTATAACTAGTATACGCTGCCCGTCAAAAATGGTGGATAAATATTTAAATGTATTATCACACATGTTCGCTCACACACAGATCCAACCCAATTTGGGGCATAATTGTGGTTTCTGAGTGTACCTCTCTGGGTACCCCCTCTCACTGGGGTATGACTACTCCCTTTTTCCTCCTACCCTATGGACAGGGAGAGACCGAGTAGTCATATGTTTGACAATGCCACTCGGCTTGATTTGAAAGAAATATATATATATATACATTATCTATCTTTCTATTTATGTAAATATATATATTTATCTATTTATTTATCTATATATATATATATATATGAATATATATACACACACACACACACACACACACACATATATATATATATATATATATATATATATATATATATATATATATATGTGTGTGTGTGTGTGTGTGTGTGTATATATTCATATATATATATATATATATATATATATATATATATATATATATATATATATAAATATATATATATATATATATATATATATATATATATATATATATATATATATATATATATATATATATATAGCCAGGCACTTGCTCTTTTATTATATAGGGGATATGTGTACCATTGTGTATTAACCACTTCTTTTTAGTGGTTATTTATAATGATATTTAATCTCTGTTAATTGTTGCATTTTCATTTAATGTCATTCATGTTATTCTCCCAATTTTAATATTTTTTTTTTTTTCAATTTTTATGTTATATATTTTATGTTTCGAATACTCTTCAGTGTGAGTTATTCTTTCAGTTTTTTACCTGGTTTAAAGGTCTCTTATGAATGGCAGGGGCAAGGGACTGTGACATTTCCCTAGAGACTATATACACATATTATCAGCGCCTAAGCCCCCACCCAAGCTAGGACCGGGGAGCGCAAGGCAATGGCTACTAACGACTCAAGGGGTAGACCTATAAAGCTCTCCTAATTCTTCCATCCTTAGCCCACAAGGATGGTTGCAAACACTTCATGAAACTATAGAGCTTGAGCGGGTCTCGAACCCCAGTCCAGCAGATTTCGAGGGAGGGACTCTTCCAATAAGCTACGTATGAATAATCTTCACTTGGTTGTTTCCGGTATTCATTTTATTTCTTTCATTTGAAACAAATTGATTCGATCTTTCTCAATAAAAATGAATTCGCTTAAAATGATTTTTTTCCCGGTGAAATGAATATTTCAAAAAAATCGTAATCTTTATATGTGAATTAATCTAACGATTTTGCACATCCTTAAAAAAAATATTTATGACTCCGAAGGAAATTTGTTATTGGAAACGTAAAATTAATTTTGGCAGAAACTTGACATATATATATATATATATATATATATATATATATATATATATATATATATATATATATATATATATATATATATATATATATATATATATATATATATATAAATATTTGATGATATAGAGATGTTAAAACTTTGTTTTTCAGTGAGATCGAAAATATTTAGGTGGGGAAAGTCTTAAAAATATTGACAGTAGACAGATTCAACTTTTGCTAATTTTCCTCAATTTTTCCCAGGCGTGAAAATACGCAAATATTATTAGGAAGAATTCAAAGGATCTTAACGGGTGTGAAGGAAGGATTATTAAAATCTGTTTCAGGAAAGAGATTTTGAGCTGGATATTTGGGATTTGGCTGAACTGGGAGGAATTGGTAATTGTAGGATTTCCACTCAGTACTGGAGTTGGCTCTCTGCCTCTTTTTAAATTAATTTATAAGTTATAAGTTATATGTTAATTTACAAGTGTAGTCCATTATTTTTCAGCCTCTTTCTTGCATTAGAGTCCCAGTTAGATAAAACAACAACATCAATAACAACAACAACAATAATAATAATAATAATAATAATAATAATAATAATAATAATAATAATAATAATAATAGATTTCAGACCTCTGCTAATGAAGATTGTCAGCATTTCATATGAGTCTACGGACCAAGCTTTCCCATTTTCATATGTAGACCGTGAATGAATATACTGTATAATAATAACGATATGTATAAGTGAGCGTTTTTTTTTTGTTCAAGAAGTTTGAGTAATCATTGATTGGTTTGAACTTAACATCTACTTTGAACTCGACATCTACTATATATTTCAGGAAATTTGAGTCGTAATTTTTTTATAATATTTTTCAAATCGAATAGATTTATTTGTACGGTATTTGGAAAAAAAAAATTCACACCCTCTTGTAATTTTTGGTAATGAATTCATTTCCCAAATCGGCTTTTGACATTTAGGTGTATGTAGTTGAGTGGGAAAGGCTTACATTTATTTATTACTTGTCAAATCTATATTCCTTTTTGGGGAAAATGTTGTTTGTATGTGAAATACGATATTGTGAAGCTAGTTTTACTATCTACGAAATATCGTGAATTAGGATGGAAGCTGGTCGGGAGGACAACGCAACGTTGAAACTCAGTTTTAGGGTGTGCTAAGGAAACAACGGTAAAAAAAAAAAAAAAAAAAAATGGGAGGGAGGGGATTGCAGGTAAGGAGAAGTCCCACAGTAGGTAATTAGGTAAGGATATGGTAGTTGCTATGTAAATTCTTGATAGGAATAGTGGTTGTAAAGTGAATAGTTGATAGGAATGATGGTTGGAATGTGAATTCTTGATGGGAATGGTGGTTTTGAAGTGAATTGCTGATGCTAATGTTGGTTGTCAAGTATAGTATTAATGGGAATGTTTTTTGTCATGTGATTTTATGTGAATTATTATTGGGAATAGTCGTTAAGTTAATTTATGTGAATTGTTGAAGGGAATGGTGGTTGTAAAAAACGTCAGCATATTTTGGTTGTGGTGTATTTTATTTGCATAATATATTTTTGCTCTAGTTGTGGAGGATTTATTTTTTGTTTTATTTTATTTTTTGTTTTTGCCAAATTCTGAGAGAGAGAGAGAGAGAGGGAGAGAGAGAGAGAGAGAGAGAGAGAGAGAGAGAGAGAGAGAGAGAGAGAGAGAGAGAGAGAGAGATATTGTGTTAGCGAGCGAAAGTAGTTAGGTTATAAAATGATTGTTTGTGGTGAGAAAGACTGTTGGTACAAATGAGGTTGTTTGTTTACATTTTTTAGTTAGGTTACGGCAGTGGTGAATGTTTCGGAGCGAATGCTTTTTTTATTTGACTGCAGCTTAAGGCAGTTGTGTGAGAGCTGGATTATATTTATATTTTTTCTGACCAGCGTGGAAGTGTTGATTGATTTAAAAAGTAAGTACAGTTTTGGTTATCTTTGCTTGTCGTGTTTGTGAGTGATAGGAACAATTTATTATTTATCTTTGATTATA
>NC_090749.1:74232098-74242098 GCF_036898095.1 Palaemon carinicauda
AAAAAAGTTATTCAGTGTATTGATTTATATTATAAACTTTGAATAATTTTATTAATTTATCATTTTCAATAATTTCAATATCTCCTTATTTTGCATTTAGATATTATTGTATGAAAGTTGTGTGATTTATTTTAGAAGTTAAAATGAAACCAAATGTGAGAGTACGGGTATGGTTGATTAATTTGCCTTATACAGCGCTGAATGTTTGATACCCGAGTGCTTGGCTTAAGGCATAAATAATAAATTCAATTCAATTCAATTCTATTCTCGAGACCACATGATTTTAATTCGTATTTCAGAAGACGCCCCCAACACCTGCATATTCTTCAAAAACACTTACACCTCTTCTCTGTTCTTAAGATACTTTCTCATGTTTACTTTCTTAGAAACCACCTCCCTCTATATTGTTAGTTACTCTTGATTAGGCGTGTTGAGCTTATGAAGGTTTGGCCCTCTTACTGAATAATAATAATAATAATAATAATAATAATAATAATAATAATAATAATAATAATAATAATAATAATAATAATAATAATTATTATTATTATTATTATTATTATTATTATCTTTGTTATTATTATTAATGTTATTACCATTATTATTATTTTTAGAAGTCAATATCGTGGCTAAATATTTAGACACACGCACTCTCACCAGGGTATGATAACGACCTCTCCCCCTACCCGTGGGTGGATGGCGAGATTAAATTTCTCTCAATGTGGTTTTTTTTTTTTTTTTTTTTTTTTTTTTCCCTCAAATTTACTTCATTATACATCTAACTGTATAAGTTTTATTCCGCCATGCCGTCTAAACTCTCTTAGTAATATTTCCAATATTTGTTCATTTTATATTTATTTTTTTTGAATGGTGTGAATATTTCCTTATTCGTTATAATTCACTGCTTAAATGAATGGGAGAAGGGATCACAGTCGGCAAGATATTAACATTCAAAGCTATAAGTGAAAGTATTAAATGACCTCAGCCATCTCATAAATGGATGGGACCTTTTTGGTGGGACCATTTTCAAGGGTTGAGTCATCCTAAGGAGTAGGACTCTTACTTGGAGCTTCTGGTCTAAAGTCCATCATTAAAGATGCATGGAAGATGATTCTATATTCTTATGGTTATAGTCCTAACAGGTGAGTTTGGCTTACACCTGTGCCTCTATATATCTGTTTTGGTGATGTCCCTCGAGTATGGAGTGAACCATCTGGGAAGTATATTCATATGGTGCCTATGGTGGAGTATGTAAATTCCCTTTTAACTTATGGTACTTTTTTAGTATTCTCAAGGAGGAAAAAAAAAGAAAAGAAAAAATAACATACCCACAAACAAATATATGTATATAAAATATATGAATCCTTCAATTGAATAATTACTTCTTCCTCTCTTAGATATACTGATTTTTCTCCAGCACTGTTGACGAGCTATATTGCTATGATTAACGAAAATTCTATTGATGATCTAGACAGTAAACGTTAGCTCTCCTCAAACACGTACATTATGTCTCCGGTGTTATCACACTAGACCTCAGTGGGCTATCTGTATTTGGGGGTAGAAATGAGAATATCAAAGTGTGTAGGAGTTTCCCATATTAAAAATTATGAAATATCATACAACGTTTAAATTCCTTTTGGGAAAATCGAAAGATGAAATTGAAGATATCGAGTAAAATACTAGAATATTTAAGCTTACACATTTATTTTACAGGTCCTTCGAAGACTAAAATAGCCTTCATAAATGTTAGAAATAATGAAGTCCCAGACCTGTCTAGCCATGTGGAGCTGTATAACAGGAAAAAACCTAGATAGGCATTCTGAGAGTGCAGACCTCCACCACGGCAGTTTATTTATCGAAACCAGCTTGCCTTTCACTGGGCCAATTTAGACCGTGGGTGTATTGAAAGTGTGTGTGACAAACATGTACTTGGGGTTAAGGTTAGGGTTAATAGGAATAATTCGTTCTACTCTTTGCTCGACCTTGACGTTAACCTTTGACCTAGGACTTTCAAAATTGAATCACTTCGATGTCTCAACATAACAATTAATCTCTGAAAGTTTCACTAGTCTGAGTAAAATTGTGGCCAGGAAGTTATTCACAAACAGACAAACAGGGTCGAAAACATAACCTCGTTGGGGAAGGTAATAATGCTCTTCAAATTGGAAATCCAACTCCATTGAAGTTTATAATCCATACATAGTTCATTGGAATATTAATAGTCTTGAAACTCATTTGCATCAAGGGGAAATTCAAAGACTATTGAAAAACTATAACCCTATACAATAATACTTTTCATTCAATAGGAAATTACACTCTAGTTGTGGAATGATCTTTCTAATCTGTAGTTAAATTGGTAGAACTTCAAAAGGTCAAAGTTGTATCAAATGTTTTCATGCTGAACAGACTAACATAAGTCTCTTTTTATTGTTTATATATGACTTATGTGTTTTGATGTTACTGTTTATGAAATATTTTGTTATTTTTTTCTCATGTCGTTTATTTCCTTATTTCCTTTCCTCAGTGGGCTATTTTTCTTTATTGGAGCCCTTGGGCTTATATCATCTTGCTTTTCCAACTAGGGTTGTAGCTTACCTAATAATAATAATAATAATAATAATAATAATAATAATAATAATAATAATAATAATAATAATAATCATCTGCCTCTGTCCTTTTTTCTGATACGTAACGAAATAATTTACGATGCCAAGATATTCAACACTTCAGAATTTCAATCATCTGTAGTTAAATTTATGATATGTACAATCAACTCCCTTGTAACTATATTTTGTAAATTTTACCTGGAGAAGTGCCAAATATGGAAGGTCTTATTATTTGGAGACTTAAATTCCCATAATTCCCTCTTGGACACTAATTGTATTGCAGTTGATACAAATAGTTCCAAGGTTGAACACATACTGAATGATTATAACCTTGTATATTAACCGATGGTAATATTATAAGCACGTACTGTTAAAATTCTTATAGAACATGTTCCTTGATATTCTAACAACATTAATGATAGGTTTGGATGGAACGTCTTAGACGGTCTTTATGGCAGTGACTATTTCCGTATTTTGATAACCACGTTTGGACACACACCAATTTAAAGGTTTAAAGGTCGCTCATGAATGGCAGAGGCAAGGGACAGTGACATAGCCCTAGCAAGCACGAGAATGCCCTAGAGACTGACCATATATATTATATGATCAGCACCCAAGCCCCCTCTCCATCCAAGCTAGGAGGGCCAGGCAGTGGCTGCTGATGACTCAGCAGATAGACATATAGGCTCCCCCAAACCCCCCAAACCTTAGCTCACAAGGATGGTAAGGTTGCAGACCTAAAGGCACTAACGAGTCTGAGCGGGACTCGAACCCCCGTCGGGCAAACACCAAGGCGAGACTTTACCAATCAGGCTGATTGGAACAAGTTCAAGTTTAGTCATTCACAAGATTGTGATCAAACACATGATTTCTATGTAAATTTCATCACATAAGCAGCTGATAAATATATGCCTTTGACTAATGCCCGGACAATGAAAGACTCTGTCCCTTGCTACTAACAAAATTGATGAAAGAATAACACGCAATTGGAAGAAAACTAGAAACCTTACATAGAATTGTTAGAAACTTAGCACTGGTTGTGGTGGCTGATGTGGTAACGTCCCTGACTGGTGAACGCCAGACTGGGACTTGAGTCCCGCTCAAACTTGTTCATTTCTTTGGTCGCTGCAACCTCACAATTCTTGTGAGCCAAGGATGCGGGGTTTGGGGGAGCGTATAGGTCTATCTGCTGAATCATCAGCAGCCATTGCTTGGCCCTCCTTGGTCCTAGCTAGGGTGGAGTGGGGGCTTAGGCGCCAATCATATGTATATATGGTCAGTCTCTAGGGCATTTTCCTGCTTGATAAGGCAATGTCACTGTCCCTTGCCTCTGCCATTCATGACTGGACTTTAAGCCTTTAATGTTAAGAAATACTATAAAAAAAAATTGTTGATAAAGCTATAGAAATTAGTGTAATGAAACTGGAAAATTTTAAGAAAAATTTGAAAAAGAGTAATAAAAAGGAGGATAATATCTTGGCCAAATATAGTTCTAGTATATCAGAAATTTAGAAAAATGAATGGTTCCCGTAGCAGACATGCAAGACATTATTTAATGCATAATGGCTCTCTAGTACACGATAACCCGACAATTTCAAATATTATTGTGTACAATATTGAAAAAGAAAGCAATATTGGTAATTTAGATGTCCATTTCCGATCTATCAACAGAAGAAAAGAAACAACTCTATTGAATTTTGATGCTGTTGAAGACATCCATTGCAATAAAAGATTTACTCAAGAAGAGTCATTTTGCATTTATCTAACTCTAGTTGAACAACTCCTGGTAAAGAAGATGTACATTTTGATATAATAAGAAATCTAACCTGTTTGGCTAAGGTCTATCTATCACATTTTTATAATCTTTGGACCAAACATCTATTTCCAAAAACATGGGAACAATTTTTATACCAATAGATAAACCAGGAAAAGATCCCAGTGATCCAAACAGTCATGAAGCATTTTCACTGACCAACTGTGTTAAAAAATTATAGAAAAAAGTGAATTTGAGATTGTATTGGTATCTACTTTTGTAATAACATTTCATCAGCTTCGCAGTTGGGCTTACAAAAAAACTACTCCACCATTAAGTCTCTTACAGACTTGGAAAATTATATACGTTTTGAAAGAAAGATAATCATAGTAGCCATATATTTTGACATTTAGAATGCATACGACGATACTTGAATCATTCACCATTGAAATCCTGACATCACAATTAGTATCGAGGATAATTTCATAGTATGGAAAATATCTATTCACAATCTTTCAACCTTGACTGTGGTGTACCTCCATTATGCAATTAATGCCATAGTGACTCAAATGCCACAAGGAGTTCAAAGTGGCATTTATGTATACGACCTTGTAATATACTGCAAGTATATTACAGAGTCTATTGGGTTCAGACTATATTTAGAAAAATCTAGCAATGTTGTTTTATAAAAATAGCAGATGGAAGCAAAAAAAAAAAAAAAAAAAAAAAGATAGAAATCTCAAATTGAGTGATGCTCAAATCCATTTCCATAAAAATTGAACAACCTTTTTTCAATGCATCGAGATTTTGTAACAATGATAAGTGCTTTGAATTCTCTATCAAACAATTCTGCAACAAAGAAGCTCTTCAACCAAAGTGATGCATTAATAGGCAATCAAGAACCTTTATTTCCAATTAGAGCGAATAGGTTATTACAATTTACAAAATCAAGATGAACCTTTTTTCAAACATCCCTTTTTCCTCCAGCTTGGATCATGAAGAAAACATGAATATGATCTCATCTTTTCTAACTATCAAAGAAATTGAATAATGCTTTTGGCCACCATGAGCAATATTCCTTGGAACATATACAGTATATTCAAAGGAAAGGACATCACTATACAATGGCTTTAAATCTTCGATGGGAGCTGACTATACATCCTCAGACAAAAGAAGACAGTTCGTAATACCTAGTGAAGATAAAATAATTGTATCTCAATTTTTTTTTAATTATTCCCTATTTTAGAAGTGTCAAAGAAGATCTGAAAGATTTAAAACATAAGAACCAAATAGCGGCCTGTCGGAAATGTCCCGGCCTGTTCATCTGCTGGACGGGGGCTCGAAACCCACTCAAGCTCTGTTGTTTCTTCTGGTGTCTGTAACCTCACTATCTATGTGAACTAAGGATGAAGGGTTTGGGGGAGCCTATAGATGTACCTGCTGAGTTATCAGCAGCCATTGTCTGTGCTCCCTGGTCCTAGCTTTGGTGGCAAGGGGGCTTGTGCACTGATCATATGTATAAATTGTTAGATTTTAAAGAATTATCCTGCTGAGGCATTGCCACTTTCCCTTGCCTCTACCTACGGATGTGACATTTAAACCCTTGAATTCCTTAAACAAACTCTAATGCCGAGGGGTAAATATTGAAATATGCTGGGTTCAAGCATATGTTGGAGTTGCTATTAATGAAAAGGCAAATATTGCTGGTAAGTCAGCAATAAATTCACCACAACTTTTCATTAGGCTCACCTGTCGGCGAAAGATGTGAAAAACCGTATCAGAAACTCATATATTGAAACAAATTACAGCAATTATTTCTCAAAAAAAAAGGGCATGATTTTATATTGGTATTTCGAGATTAACCCTTGATTGGTAATGTGCATACCCCATGAGATAGGTACCAAGTATAGCGAGTATAACACGATATTATGCATAAGCAATACTATTTTTCTGAATACTTCTTTAGGAGCCAAAGAATTTTACATTTCGATCAGAAATTTTTTTCTAATTCTTAGAGTTTCTGTGTTTATTTTTTTTTAATATTTTAAAGCTTTTAAGATTCCTAGGCTTAATAGATAAACTTTTACAGATTGTTATCTTCAATTTATAATTTACTTTCTTATATCTTAGATATAATATATACCTCATTTTCCTTACCTGAATTTATTCGGGCCAGCCCTGTGAGAGTCCAATTGTACTCATTGTGTTGAGTAATCTTCTCCTTCAAATGATAACAATTTATTATTATTATTATTATTATTATTATTATTATTATTATTATTATTATTACTATTTTTATTATTATTATTATTATTATTATTATTAGTATTATTTTTATTATTATTATTATTATTATCATTATTATTATTATTATTATAATAGTAATATAATAATAATAATAATAATAATAATAATAATAATAATAATAATAATAATAATAATTATTATTATTATTATTATTATTATTATTATTATTATTATTGTTATTATTATTATTATTATTATTATTATTATTATTATTATTATTATTATTATTATTATTATTATTTCTTATTACAAGCATTTTTACTTTAAATAAATCACTCATTCATAGTTTCATGGAAAGAGATGAATCATCCTTTTGAAAGCGAATTATAAAGTTGATTTTATTTTACTCGAAATGGCTCACATTATTAAGCGAAAAGTTTAAAATCATTATCTAATTTTTTAACTTTTTTAGATATCTTGGTTTCTTTACCTGATATGGTCTGGCTAATGTAGAATGTTCATTATATTCACATGGTTTTTCCTTTGGTTTTATTTTTAATATATCATTTACTCAATTTACTATTTTTGTATTTGTAGGTAATTTTTATATCGAAGTACCTAACATCCATTGCTTTCCGTAATGTATAAATTATCACATTCAAATTGTCTAATTTCCATGTTAACTCTTTAAATGTTTTCACATATTAATCACAAAATGTTCATGAATTCATTACTCTAATTAGTAGAGGAACCATTTTCATAAACGAGATTATATATATTAAGTACAAGCGTAACAGATAATTGATATTTATTTTGAGTGCCCAAACCAGCATGATTAATTATGCACAGTGACGTGGAGATCATTGTTCGACATGAACAGGTGAGCTAATCACGTGTCACAGGTGCTACACCTGTGATTGATGAGAAGGTCCAAAAGAGGATTCATGATGCAAAATGTTCTAAAATGTTCTGAAAAGGCCTAATTTCAACCTCATTATCTAATAAATTCATAATATCCAGTTTAGGTAGAACAGGGATGCATTTGATAGTTTTACTGTCCTGCTTTTACAGGAGAATGTTAGATTTAGAACCTATGTTGTATTATTATTATTATTATTATTATTATTATTATTATTATTATTATTATTATTGATTAATTGATTATATTATTATTGATTATTTTTATTAATTTTCATAAATTTATTATTATTATTATTATTATTATTGAAAATACAGGATGCTATAAACCCAAGGGTTCCAACGGAGAAAAGTAGCCCAGTGAGGAAAGGAAATAAGAAGGTAAATGAACTACAGGAAAACTAATGAATAATTAATATAAGATGTTTTAAAATCAGTAACAACGTTAAAATAGATCTGTATTATATAAACTAAGAAAAGAGACACATGTTAGCCTGTTGGACATAAACATATACAGTGCAATGTTGAACTTCTGAAGTTCCAACGATTCAACTGCCTGATTTGGAAGGTCATTACACATTCCGGCCATAGCTCGAATAAAGTTTATTAGTTCAAGGTGAAATTTATCATCATTATTATTATTATTATTATTATTATTATTATTATTTTTATTATTATTATTATTATTATTATTATTATTATTTCTACTTGCTAAACTACAACCCTAGTGGAAAAAGCAGGATGCTTTATTAAGCCCAGGGGCTCGAACAGCAAAAATAGCCAAGTGAGAAAAGGAAACAAGGAAAATTAAATATTTTAAGAAGAGTAACAACATTAGAATAAATATTTCCTATATAAAACTTAAAAACTTTAACAAAACAAGAGGAAGAAAAAAAATAGAATAGTGTGCCCAAGTGTACCTTCAAGCAAGAGAACTTTACCCCAAGATAATGGAAGACCATGGTACAGAGGTTATGGCACTATGTTTTATAGTACATGGTGACATATGCTTATTATAAACTTTAGATTTTGTATAACTAAGTGAAATAAGGTTGAGGCTCTCTTCCCATGAGCGGATATTTTCCGTACGGAAATTTTTCCGCTCTTTAGGAGGTATGTCTCCACATGAGAGGATTTTCCTCGAACGGCCTCATATCAGCAGTAAGTCACTGTCTCGCGGAAATTCTCCCGAGCGGTCAGCATGTTAACGACTATGAACCGATACAATGGAACCGCGCGGATCAGAGTGCATGCGGATAGTAATTCACTACCGCTCGGAAGTCAACGTGTGACCGACGTCATTGATTTTCATTGATTTATAATTCACACGGACAAAACCTTGCGGAGAAAAGACACGCTGCATTAATCTGCTTGTGATAAGCGAGCCACAATGGTCATATTTATCAATTTCTAAATACATACATGTAATTTTGATGATTATGAGTTTTCCCGTTGTAATTTTGGTGGTTATGTGTTTTCCGGTTGTAATTTTGATGGTTGTGTGTTTCCGGTTGTAATTTTGATGGTTATGTCTTTTCCTGCTGTACATAGCAACGTGGAATTTATGGGTTAGGATTTTCAGGTTTGGATGACTAGGTTAGACCTTTCGGCATAATATATCTTTGTATAATTTGGTGTTTTTTATTTCTAGGTTTTATGAAACTTGGTCATGTTTAGAGGTTATGATTAACGTTAATGTTTAATGTGTCTAATCCAAGAATAGAATCATCAATCTTTATTTAGGGCTTTTGGTTAGGTAATATTTTTCTATGATGTTTACGATAATATACAAAACTTGGTAAATACCGACGATTTTAATTATTTTGATGATATATTAACATTTTTTTTTTTTTTTTTTAGAAAATGTGATTCATTGAATATTTTTCCTCTAAATAAAAATTATGCTGGAAGGATTTACTCTTGTAAATCTACTAGTTGGATAAAAATGCATATTTCATTGCCTTTAAAGATAATTCATGAACGGCAGAGGCAAAGGATACTGCTGATGACTCGGCAGGTAGACCTATAGGCTACCCCCCCCCCCCACACCTAAGCTCACAAAAAACTATTGTGCTTAAGTGGGATTGGAACCCCAGTCCAGCAGATTGCTAGCCAGGGACGTTTCAAATAGACTACCACAACCCTTCAAAGGTTTAAAGGCCGCTCATGAATAGCAGAGGCAAGGGGCAGTGACATCCTCTGTACCCAGTTAAGACCAAGGAGGGCCAGGCAATGGCTGCTGATGGCTTAGCAGATAGACTTAGAGGCTCCCCCAAACCCCCCATCCTTAGCTCACAAGGAAAGTGAGGTTGCACCGACCAAAGGAACTAACAAGCTTGAGCAGAACTCGAACCCCAGTCTTGCAATCACCAGGCAAGGACGCTACCATATATATATATATATATATATATATATATATATATATATATATATATATATATATATATATATATATATATATATATATATATATATA
>NC_090749.1:74247098-74257098 GCF_036898095.1 Palaemon carinicauda
ATTTTTCCTTGTTTCCTTTCCTCACTGGGCTATTTTCTCTTTTGGGGCCCCTGGGCTTATAGCATCCTGCTTTTCCAACTAGGGTTGTAGCTTAGCATTAAATAATAATAATGATAATAATAATAATGGCCTCATCTCACACAATTTTGATATAAGTGTTATATTTTACCAGAAACGTTCACGTCTTCACATTCAAATTTTTTCACCTTCAAAATTCTTTTTCCCATTCAACATTCATGTTTTCACATTAAAAAAATCATGTTTTAACATAAAAAATTCACGTTTGCACATTCGAAGTTGATGTTTTCCCATTCAAAATTCATGTATTCACATTCAAAACATCTTTTCACATGCATTTTTTTTCACAATCAAAATTCATGTTTTCACTTTCAAAACTAATTTTTTCACAATCAAAATTTATGTTTTCACATTTACAATTCATGTAATCTCATTAAAAAAAAAAAATTCACATTTAAAGAAAAATCAAAATGCAACTTTGGAAAGAAAGAACATGCCAGTAACTATCCCCTATGTTCTTTTGTTATCGCGTGTGTTTCTTTTTTATTGAGAAATTTGCCTAAAAATATAATAAATTTAAGAAAAAATGAGATGCAATAACATTCTCACCTTTCAATGTTCAAAATAGGCCATTTCTATGCAAGGATGTACAGTTGAGGACCTCACTAGAGTATCCTACTTTCACATTTCTTTTCATCAGGAAAAGGAATTTTTACTTCCCGGGTGTTTCTTATTGCCAGTTTGTCGCCATAGAATCCATTATTTTTTTTTTTTGGAATGCCCTTTAGGAAGAGCTCATACGAAAAGCAAAAACCAAAAACTGTTTTTTTTCTGGTAAAAAATTATTTAAATGTTTAGTAGAAGATCTAGCTAAAAGATTTGATTTTTCATTTCCTTTTAGAAGCTTATATTTCCAGGGCTACTCTTATTGCCAGTTTGTCGCTATGGAATCCATTTTCTTTATTTTCAAATGCCCTATAGAAAGAGCGGATTTTTAAAAGAAAAAAAAATAACATTAACATTACTTTTATAGTTTAAAAAATACTGATTTAAAGACGAACATTAAAAAAATTATTAGAAGACCTAGGTAAAAAAAGACTAGATTTCTTATTTCTATTTAAAAAGATTTTTTTACCTTGTTTCTTATTGCTAGTTTGTTGCCATGAAAGTCCCTTTCTTTATTTCGGAACTCCCATTTAAACGAGTTAATTTTAAAAGCCAAAAAATAACAAATTCAGTATTTTAAAATAAAAGTAAATGATTAGAAACAGCTAATTTTAAAGGCCAAATAATACAAAAACATTACTTTCCTAGTTAAAAAACTGATTTTAAAAAATTAAGATGAACGAAAGGTTCGAAATACCTAGATGAAAAACACCTAGATTTCTTATTTTCTTTAGAAGCCTATATTTCCAGGGTGTAATTATTGCCAGTTTGTCGCCATAGAACTCATTTCTTTATTTTGGAGCACCTTATATCACAAAAACTACAAATATTAGTTAAAAAGCTTTTTTAGAAAAATCAAGAATAATTTTTTGTTATTAGTGTCAATAAATGAATGTTAATAAGAGCTAGATGAAAAAAATGTATTTTTCTTATTTTCTTTTTGAATCTGATTCGTAATGCAAAGTATAAGAGATTTTTGGCATTTTCATATTAAAGCTTTGATAAGAATGTGATATGATTGACTGATAAGACATTTATATTTTTTACTATTTTGTTAGAATGTTAATCTTAGTGAAAGGGGGAAATTATAAAGGATAGTACTTTTCATGAAATAGATAAAAAAAAATTAGACTATCAATAGAATGAAAATAATAAAAATAATAATAATAATAATAATAATAATAATAATAATAATAATAATAATATTAAATTATTATTGTTATTATTATTATTATTATTATTATTATTATTATTATTATTATTATTATTATTATTATTTTTTTATTATTTTTTATTATTATTATTATCAATAATAATAATAATAATAATAATAATAATAATAATAATAATAATAATAATAATAATAATAATAATAATAATAATAATAATAATAATAATAATTTAATATTATTATTATTATTATTATTATTATTATTGATAATAATAATAATAATAATAATAAATAATAAAAATAATAATAATAATAATAATAATAATAATATTAAATTATTATTATTATTATTATTATTATTATTATTATTATTATTATTTTGATTATCTTTTATTATTATTATTATCAATAATAATAATGATAATAATAATAATAATAATAATAAAGAGTATGGTTATTATTATTATTATCATTATTATCATCATCATCATTATTATTATTATTATTATTATTATTATTATTATTATTATTATTATTATTATTATTATTATTATTATTATTATTATTATTATTATGTGCCTAGTTTCTTCCTCTAATAAAACAGTATGTATAAGCTAGAGATCTTTTATCGTAAAAAAGTATATATTCATGAATAATCCATAAATGATAAATAACCAATACAGATAAGAAGTTATTTGGGATATATAAGTAAGTATACTCAGCAAACTTTTTAATTTCGTTACTTAATTTATGACTGTTTAAAAATGTTTGGATTAAAGAAAAACTGATATAAAAAAGGAAGGTTTTCTTGCAATATTTAACCTAAATCTATTGCATAACTGAAAAATATTTTTTGGACAAATTTCTGGACAACAATAAAATATGATGAAAAAACAAGCAATAAAAATCGTTTTTTACCAATATTACCACAACTTTCTAAATTAATCTCTACAAGCACTAAGTGATATAAAAAAGAAACATAAAAAAATAACGACCAAAACGTGACTTGAAACGTTCATAAGAATTCTATGCCTGGATCAGAATGGGTCCCACTTTTGTGCCAGCATGGAATATGGTGTTCAACTATCGTAGAGTTTACGAAGTTTTAGGCGGTCGGGAGTGTGTGAGATGAGGCCATTAGTTAGGCTGTTGGGACTTATAGTTAAGCCTGAGCTCTCCCCTCCCCCCCCCCTAAAAAAAAAAAAAATTACCTTCTCCTACCACCTCCTCATATATGCATTGTCACCTCCTTATCCTACAAACACTTATTATCCTCACTCTCCTCAATTTAGTACTTTTATATATGCATCTGATAGCTTCTGTCCACCCCAGCATTCCTAAAATTATGAGTAATGTCTCCCAATCCCAAAAAGTCGTGGAGTGTATCACAAATTATATTAAATTTCTTACTTTTTAGTAAAAACAAAATGTCTTCAGTTCTTAGGAGAATGCTAGTCTCATGTTCCTCTACTCCCTCCCCTCTTGGTAGTTGGATTCTATTAACAATCAATTAAGTATTTCATGGTTTATCTCAACACAGGTTTCATATATTTCGTTGCCGGAACTGTCATTCCCTTGTAGGGTTAACCTTGGACATTTGTTTATTCATTTATTCATTTGTCAACTTATTGTTTTTATCCTTATTTTGAACAATGTCCCAATTTTATCAATGAAATGCACCAGAGTCTTACATTTCAATATTCCGAGCTTAAAGAAAGCGGTAGACATGCTTCAGGCAGGTGAAAAGGTTTAATGGAATATGTCATTAAATATCATTTATCAGTATAGAAATCATCGGATATTTTAGTCGATAAACTGGGTAGGATATCACCTAGATAATGGTAGATATAATTGCTCACTAGTTATCTTCAATATGGGTATATGGGTATATGTTTCCTCTATAATGAAATGTAATAACTATCCATAGTTTTATTTTTTATGTTTGTAAAAGAACTACGTTTATCTTTGTTGTTCTCTTGTCCTCGCACCAGAGGCCCTTGTATACACATGTAGAGTGAAAATAGAGCTTTGAAATACCATATTATCCCACATTGGTTAATGCTCATTTTTCATTTTCCGACACATACACCTAATAGTCTGGCGTGTTTTTTACACATTCTGCTATTTCTTCATATGCCTGACAGCACTGAGATTACCAAACAATTCTTTGCTCGAATGGTTAACTCTTGTACTGCAATTGTACAGAGGCTACTTTCCTCTTGGTAAATATAGAAGAGAGTCTTTAGCTATGGTAAGCTGTTCTTTTAGGTGAAGGAGACTCCAAAATGAAACCATGGTTCTCTAGTCATGGATTGTGACGTATCCTCTGTATCATGGTCTTCCACTGTCTCGAGGTAGAGTTCTCTTGCTTGAGGGTACACTTGGGCGCACAATTCTATCTAATCTCATTTCTTCACTTGGCTATTTTCCTTGCTGGAACCCTTGGACATAGAGCATCTTGCTTTTCCAACTAGGGTTTTAGCTTAGCTGTTAATACTAATAATGATATTGATATAATGGATAAATAGGGACTATTAAGCAAGCGATAGAAGCGAATGTGTAACGAGGAAGGTGGGTCGGAGATCAACGAAATGTGTGAACATTTTTCGTAACTTTATATTTCTCTTTCTTTAGATTCACTTTCTATCAGGGAAACAACTTAGTGTTGAAAATAAATAATAAAGTAAAAACCTACGACTTTATTAGACGAATAGTTTAATATAATTTCCTAAGCTAGACAATCATGACTTTTTTAATGAATATGATTCAAATATATAGCAAATGATTATATGTTGTGTTTTTAACGTTAAACACTTCACTCGATAGTCATTTTCAATTATACCTACTTAATTTTACTAATTGATATGAATGGAGTCTGTTTGAATCGGGAAATTATAATGATTTTGTTTCAAGTAGTGTAATTAAAATACGAGTTTAATTGTGTTAAATTTTATTATAATTAATAAATGACGTCTAAATATATAGATATATATGCACACATAGATTCAACCCTTCTCAACCCTCCCCCTTTCCTAACTACAACCAGATAGTTTCGGCAATTAGTGAGAGAATGAGGTCTCTTGGGGTACCACCTCTCACCAGGGTATGACTACTCTATCTCCTCCCTAAGCAGCGTGACAGGATGTATATATATATATATATATATATATATATATATATATATATATATATATATATATATATATATATATATATATATATATATATATATATATGTATATATATATATATATATATACATATATATATATATATATATATATATATATATATATATATATATATATACATATATATATATATATATATATATATATATATATATATATATATATATATATATATATATATATATATATATATATATTTATAGAGAGAGAGAGAGAGAGAGAGAGAGAGAGAGAGAGAGAGAGAGAGAGAGAGAGAGAGAGACTAGCTGTATATTATTTAGAGGAGCTTATTATTATTATTATTATCATCATCATCATCATCATCATCATCATCATCATCATCATCATCATCATCATCATCATCATCATCATCATTATTATTATTATTATTATTATTATTATTATTATTATTATTATTATTATCAGTTAGTAACAGTAAAAGTAGCAGTAATTGTAAACTACATGATCCCCTTCAAAATGCAGTAAATAGGTTATTATCATGCAATATGTATCCACTAACCCTTTACTTGGCAAACAGTTATAGTCATTTAACCGGCGTTATACAAAGTCGCCTAATTTTGCTGATAGCCATAAGTACCCTTTTATATTCTGATTAAATTCCCACAACTTTTGACTTCACTGTAATAGAACAAGAAATAAAATTATCCCCGGAAGAGAGAAAAAGAAAAAAAAATCCTTTATAGTTTAACTGGTCACATCGCCAAAACCAAACTAGTGCAGTAGTAGTAGTATCCCTGGCGCTGATTAATGCAAGAGCAACAGCATACCTATGCAACGCCCCATTCAAGTTAATCGATTTGGCTGGCGACAAAAGCAGAGCGAAGTTTTGCATTAATTCCCCGTTTCGGGTTGAATGACTCATTGCCATTCCGGGTCATTAAGCAGTCGGAGCATTCTCGTTAAGGGCAATGGGTGCCATAGAAGGTTTTTTTATTTTTTTATTAAAAAGGGTGGGGGGGGGTGAATGGTCATTGTGTCCATTTTACACAATCGTCAGTTTTCCCTCTAGTGGTTTTGATGTCCACCTGTTTGATTCAACTCTTTTTGTTTTCGACTGTCAGGGTCACTGTGATAGGGGATTGGATGGTGATATTTAGATGCTTCTGGAATATAGTTGTGGGTGTGTGTCTTATGGTAACGTTTAGGCGTATTGCTCCATTACAGTTTAGACATCTGTCTGTCTACATTTGATCTTGTTTTTTAATATATTTATTCACTATTATAACGAGAGGAAATTGTAAATATATATATATATATATATATATATATATATATATATATATATATATATATATATATATATATACATATACTAGAAGAAATTTGGATGTATTATGTCAATGTATATATATATATATGTATGTAAGTATATATATATATATATATATATATATATATATATATATATATATATATATATATATATATATATATATATATATATATATATATATATATATATACTAGAAGAAATTTGGATGTATTATGTCAATGTATATACATATATATATATATATATATATATATATATATATATATATATATATATATATATATATATATATATATATATATATATATATACTAGAAGAAATTTGGATGTATTATGTCAATGTATATATATATATATATATATATATATATATATATATATATATATATATATATATATATATATATATATGTATATATATATATATGTATATATATATATATATATATATATATATATATATATATATATATATATATATATATTATTATTATTATTATTATTATTACTTACTAAGCTACAACCCTAGTTGGAAAAGCAGTATGCTATAAGCCCAGGGGCTCCAACAGGGAAAATAGCTCAGTGCGGAAAGGAAAAAGGGAAAATAAAATATTCTAAGAAGAGTAACAACAATAAATATCTCCTATATAAACTATAAAAACTTTAACAAAACAAGAGGAAGAGAAATAAGATAGGAGAGTGTGCTCGAGTGTACCCTCAAGCAAGAGAACTCTAACCCAAGACAGTGAAAGGCCATGGTACAGAGGCTATGGCACTACCCAAGACTAGAGAACAGTGGTTTGATTTTGGAGTGTCCTTCTCCTAGAAGAGCTGCTTACCATAGCTAAAGAGTCTCTTCTACCCTTACCAAGAGGAAAGTGGCACTGAACAATTACAGTGCAGTAACCCCTTGGGTGATGAAGAATTGTTTGGTAATCTGTGTTGTCAGGTGTATGAGGATAGAGGAGAATATGTAAAGAATATGCCAGACTATTCAGTGTGTATGTAGGCAAAGGGAAAATGAACCGTAACCAGAGAGGAGGATCCAATGTAGTACGTCTGGCCAGTCAAAAGACCCCATAACTCTCTAGCGGTAGTATCTCAACGGGTGGCTGGTGCCCTGGCCAACCTACTACCTATATATATATATATGTATGTGTGTGTGTGATCAGTAAAACTGTACTAGTCAGGGTCACCCATACATGGCTGGGTTGCAAGCTATCAGAAGAAATGTCTCCTACCATCACCAATCTGCACTGGCCAGCGTGCTGTTAACAACAAGTGAAACACCAAACATGAATTGTCATGTCTGAGGTCTTCTCTTCCTGGAGTGTACTAGGAACGGTTATATTTGCTGTAGCTGTATATATATATATATATATATATATATATATATATATATATATATATATATATATATATATATATATATATATATATATATATATATATATATATATAGTGGGTGTATATATAAATAGATATATATATATATCGACAAATATATAGATGGGTACACAGATAAAGACACGCAAAACTCCCTACCTTAATCCTGACTAGTAAATTCAGGACAAGTATGACCCATTGAACTGGAAAATCTGCCTCCCTTTGGTACTAATTGGAACAGGAAGGAATTTCGACAATAGTTGCAAAAGCCGAGGAAACTCTCTCTCTCTCTCTCTCTCTCTCTCTCTCTCTCTCTCTCTCTCTCTCTCTCTCTCTCTCTTTGGCTAAAATGTACTTTCTGGAGACAAGGATGTAATATTGTTAATGTTGAGTTTCTAAAGTCTCTGTGGTTACTAAAGCCTTCAGTAGAATTGTAAGGAAACAAAAACAACAACGACAAGGTTTCGTATTTAAACTGGAATACTAAATTTATTTTCCTACATCCATATACGCTTGAACTCATCGATATAGCTTTATCTTTTGCATGTATTTTGTAGATTTTCTATATATCTTTTTCCGTTTTTGTTTCGACCAAATATCTTCCAAATGTATGTCAATTCTGATTTGTTTTCCTAAAAAAAAAAATTTTTGTTTACATATCTATTATACTTTTTACTTTCAAAAATGAATGTCTTATTTAAAAAAAAAAAAAAAAAAAAAAGTGTATTTCTTTTTTTGCGTTTTTGACCTTTGGCTAGTTTCAGTTTTTTTGTATGTAATTGTTTTATATTTCATCTATTATATTTTTACTTCACATACATTTTGGTTCTTCTTAATATACTGTTATTGTGTTATATCTATTGTAATTATTAATTGGTTTTATTCTTTCTAGTGAGCTATTTTTCTCTCTATCAACATTGCGAGTTTCAACAGAATATCTTTTGATGCAAATGTGTTTGTGTTGCTCTTATCCTTCATTTCTCTTGAGGTCTCCAGTAAATTTTTCGTGCATAAATATATATATATATATATATATATATATATATATATATATATATATATATATATATATATATATATATATATATATATATATATATATATATATATACAGTCGCTCCCCTACTTACGATCATTCGAGTTACGAACAACGGTACATACGAACATGTCTGCGCGTATGTCGAAAAATGTTCGGAAAGAGATGCTGTAAGTTAGATTTTGTATTGCGTGCCTTTTACCGAGTAGTGCTTCTTTCCGCCGCTAATACCGACGCTTGGCGCTGTAAGAGCTCACCCAGCATCCACCTTCCTCTGCCCAGTTCGTTGCAGTGCGTACGTACATGAACGTATCTCCAGTGCGCAAAGAACTTTTTTCATTTTTATCATTAAATATCTCGTGCATCCATTATGCAATATGGTTGGTGAAAAGCGAAAGGCTTCTAGTGAGAGTGGTAGTGCAAAGAAGAGGCAAGCCATTTCATTTGAAACGAAAGTGGCAATAATAAAGAAGCTTGATATGGGTGAGAAAATGGTGAGCGTTGCACGGGCATACAACTTGAATCGTTCGACCGTCGGTACCATTTATAAACAGAAAGATCGTATAATGGAACACGTGAAAGGTGCAGTGCCGATGCAATCGACGATCATTAGCAAAAAAAGAGGGAAAATCATAGAAGAGATGGAGAAACTTCTCACCATTTGGCTCGGGGATCAGCAGCAGCGGCGTATTCCTCTGAGCCTTATGCTCATTCAGGAGAAGGCCAAATCTATCTTTGAGGATGTCAAGGCTAAGGCTGGGGAAAGCGCTGCCGAAGAAACGCTTTCTGCCAGCCACGGGTGGTTTTCCCGTTTCAAGAAGAGGGCTAGTCTCCACCATGTGTCCGTGTCCGGAGAGGCAGCATCTGCGGACAAAGAGGCTGCCGAGTGATTCCCCCAAGTGTTGAAGGAGATCATTGAGGAGGGTGGCTATTCGGCTAAGCAGATCTTCAATGTCGACGAAACGGGTCTCTTTTAGAAGAAAATGCCAGAGAAGACCTACATTAGCCGTGAGGAGAAGACGATGCCCGGATATAAGGCGGCTAAAGACCGCCTAACCTTAATGCTTGGGGCGAATGCTGAAGGGAGCTACAAGCTGAAGCCGGTGCTAGTTTACCGGGCAGCTAACCCTTGAGCCCTGAAGAACGTGACGAAAAGCTCTCTCCCCGTTATATGGATGTCAAACATGAAGGCATGGGTGACACTCGCTGTATTTGAGGACTGGTTCTTTCACCATTTC
>NC_090749.1:74262098-74272098 GCF_036898095.1 Palaemon carinicauda
GAGGCGGCTTTATCCCTAAAATCAAATCTTGCCTTTTTACATGTTTATTTTACCTTTAATCTCTTCCTTTTTTATTTTCCCTGTTCCCATATTTATCCGGTTTGTATAGCCTTCCTTTTTTAATAAGGCTACGCCTGATGTTACTCAATGATGCCAGAAATCAAGTTATGGTATTCCACTATGAGTAATATATGAAACTTCCTTTTTTTCGTCTTGGTGGAGTTTTCAGTATTAGGCCAAAAAAAAGAAAAAAAAGAAAAAAAAAAACTCATATACAATTATGGCGAGTAAAAAGAAAAAGAATAGGCAAAAAAATGATAAACAGTAGATATGTGCCGATTTAATAAATAAGGTAAAAGGTAGCTGAAATAAAACAAAAATAAGTTATGAATTGAATTGTTATCAAACACAAAATTTGCTAAAAAAAAAAAAAAAAAAAAAAAAAAAAAAAAAAAAAAAAAAAAAAAAAAAAAAAAAAACAGCTAGAAATTCAGCCAAGCTCGACATCATACAGACACTTTACAAAACAATATGTATAATAAGAAAAAAATTATACAAAACCATTGTTAAATATCTATAAGAGAAACGTCAAAAAAAAATCTGGCTAAATCTCGCCTTATCAAAAAGAAGTTAGAAACACCACTTATATGGTAACATTGTATGACTTCAGTTCCATTAGGAAGAGCTTTTTAACTTGCTCGTAATCCGTCCGGTTGTGTAATTGACCATGGAGACGAGAGAATGGATGGATGGAGTTTTGAGAAACATTGGAAATATATGTGGAGTTGTTATAACTCTCTCTTTCTCTCTATCCGTACACAAACACACACACACACACACACACACACACACACACATATATATATATATATATATATATATATATATATATATATATATACAAATATGAATATGTATATGCATACATATATATATATATATATATATATATATATATATATATATATATATATATATATATATATATACATATATATATATATATATATATATATATATATATATATATATATATATATATATATATACATATATATATATATATATATATATATATATATATATATATATATATATATATATATATATATATATATATATATGATAAATTTTGCATATTTAGACGTGTTTGTCATATTCAAATAAGCCATATATTTTTTTTTTTTGATACATTAATGACTGGATTCACTTAACGACCTCGGAATCAGAGCCCCAGGCGAAATCACACAAAGACAAGAGCTTGGGTCCGGCCGGGAATCGAACCCTGGTCGGCAAGCTTGTATAGACAGTGACTAAGCCACTTGGCCACGAAGAAAGATAAAAGTCAATGACAATTTTTCTGTACTTATACCTGTCGAATTCAGGTATTTTGTACTTATAATTGAAATCAACCCATCTTCACCATCGTAGCTAATTGGTAGTTTGTTACTTGGCATTCAATTAATGATAAATTTTGCACATTTAGACGTGTTTTTCATATTCAAATAAGCCATATATATATATATATATATATATATATATATATATATATATATATATATATATATATATATATATATATATATATATATATATATATATATATATTTTTGATACATTAATGTCTGGATTCTCTTAACGACCTCGGGATCAGAGACCCAGGCAAAAATCACACAAAGACAAGAGCTTGGGTCCGGCCGGGAATCGAACCCTGGTCGGCAAGCTTGTATAGACATTGACTAAGCCACTTGGCCACGAAGAAAGATAAAAGTCAATGACAATTCTTCTGTACTTATACCTGTCGAATTCAGGTATTTTGTACTTAGAATTGAAATCAACCCATCTTCTCCATCGTAGCTAATTGGTAGTTTGTTACTTGGCATTCAATTAATGATAAATTTTGCACATTTAGACGTGTTTTTCATATTCAAATAAGCCATATATATATATATATATATATATATATATATATATATATATATATATATATATATATATATATTTTTTTTTTTATTGATACATTAATGTCTGGATTCTCTTAACGTCCTCGGGATCAGAGCCCCAGGCAAAATCACACAAAGACAAGAGCTTGGGTCCGGCCGGGAATCGAACCCTGGTCGGCAAGCTTGTATAGACAGTGACTAAGCCACTTGGCCACGAAGAAAGATAAAAGTCAATAACAATTCTTCTGTACTTATACCTGTCGAATTCAGGTATTTTGTACTTAGAATTGAAATCAACCCATCTTCACCATCGTAGCTAATTGGTAGTTTGTTACTTGGCATTCAATTAATGATAAATTTTGCACATTTAGACGTGTTTTTCATATTCAAATAAGCCATATATATATATATATATATATATATATATATATATATATATATATATATATATTGATACATTAATGTCTGGATTCTCTTAACGACCTCGGGATCAGAGCCCCAGGCGAAATCACACAAAGACAAGAGCTTGGGTCCGGCCGGAAATCGAACCCTGGTCGGCAAGCTTGTATAGACAGTGACTAAGCCACTTGTCCACGAAGAAAGATAAAATTCAATGACAATTCTTCTGTACTCATACCTGTCGAATTCAGTTATTTTGTACTTAGAATTGAAATCAACCCATCTTCACCATCGTAGCTAATTGGTAATTTGTTACTTGGCATTCAATTAATGATAAATTTTGCACATTTAGACGTGTTTTTCATTTCCAGTAGATATATATTCCGAAGGTAGAACTCGTTATTAAAAGCCATTTGTGGTTGATATCTATACCCATTAAAGTCACGATTGTTAGTGACAAATGGATATCATAATAGCCACGTGTTATTAACTCATTAATGAGCTATCATGGCGGAGATTTGTTGAATTCAAATCTCAATACAGATTTATGAAATTAACAGGAATATGACAGTACAGTACACTAAATATGAACTCATGTTTCGACTGAGAGGCATAAGTTGAAGCCCTAGTCCAACGAAAAGCATACTGTATATCATAAAAAAGAAAATTCCATTGGATATATTTTATCAATGTTGAATTCGATAGTAAATGTCATTTGTAACTGATATTCACATCTAATAAAATTACGTGACGTGAGTTAAGGAAAAATAGTAATGTTATATATACAGTATATATATATATATATATATATATATATATATATATATATATATATATATATATATATATATATATATATATATATATATATATATATATATATATATATATATATGTATATATATATATATATATATATATATATATATATATATATATATATATATGTGTGTGTGTGTATACATATATATGTAAAATAATAATAACAACAGATAATAGTCCTCCTGAAGAAGTAGGACGAAACTAGTCAGGATTCACTCCTACATTTTCATTTCGCCAATGGTTCTCTTGCATCTGAGAATCACGTACAACTGTAAATATTGCGTGCATATATATTGTAAAGTTTTCACTCCACTATTGTACATATTGAATATTATAAACTGTTTTTAGTATTTTCTTACTTTCTTTATGCACGCCCTCTGTTGATTGCTTTCTTCACTTTCATCCTTCCTTGTCCAGAGCAAAGTCTCTTTTCCCATTATTCCTCCTTTATGTTCTTCATTTTGTTTACTTCGGTACTTCAAATTTCTTGTTAAGTTAGGTGTATTCTTCCTGTTCTGAAGACAGTGTTCGTGGCTCTTTCTCATATTACCAAGTGTATTTTGTTATTTAGATATGTTGAATTGTGTTGAATTATTGAACTATTTGGCATATGTTTAATTATTATAGTGAAGTGTTTTGTTGAAACTATTTCGTTAATGTATAAGTGTTAAGTAATTCATGTTAATTTGTATAATCAGTAATTAATAATTGTAATAAGAGATTGCTGAGTTTCGTTCACCCGACCATGGTTTCGCACAGTTTGGATTTTATTTTGGTGGAATATTATTTTTATTATGCTTCCTACTGAGTGTTAGCTAAGGCCATCTTCAAGCTAAAGTATTTACCACTGAATACGAGGACATTCAGCTTAGGCATGTCATAATTTGGGGGCCTGACCGGGATTCAAAATCTGTTGTGCGACTATAAACTGTTGAAATGTTTTTGGTGAATTTTTAAGAACTGTTGGTGAACGATATGTCCAGATATTGTGCTTCATTTATTTGTACAGTTAGTGCCACGCTACACTGTTCTTCGCCTTCATTAACTGTGTTTGACAGTAGTTACCAGGCAAGAATACACCTCATCTCTCCTCAAACCAAGGTAAAGTATTTTTGAAGGATAAGTCTATAACAAGTGTTAATTGACAGGGATCTCTGCGTATATCGCCTCTTATGCCCGCCTCATTAATATTTTCCATAATAAAGGTCACCCTCGCTATCATATAAAAGTGATAAGTTACGTTAATCTTACGTTACCTTGCACATCATTGTTTAGCTCCCGACCTTTCGGATTAGCAAAATCCACTGTACTCCTTTTAAAGTCTTCTCATTGCGGAAGTATTAGTTCATTCTCGCACTTTTAGTGTACCTCGAACACTCCGTGATTCCAGACTTTCTGTAATTACTGAATTGCGCTAGTTTAACTCCCCAAGATTAGACATGTGGTTTAGTCAGGTTGCTGCGTATATCTTTAGGTAATTACCATTCTGTAACTAGCAGTTGTTATTCGTATTTAAATACTCCTCTCGCTGTCTGTTAGCGTTCTATTATAAGTACAGTAATAGCGTTGGGCTGCAGTTACCTAAATTTATCATTATAGGTTCTCGGTAGTAAATATAACTTTTTACATTTGTTTACGTTAGGAGCAATGTACGTGTGGCTACTGTTAACTTTACTTTATAAATATGAATACTGTTTAGAATGATTAACCGAGTTAATGTGTTCGCGTTTAGTCAGCCATTCATTGTTAGGTAGGTAGGATTTGTTGTATTTACATAAGTGTTGTGCAGTGAGTATTTAAACCTTGTTCAAAATGCCTTTTAATCTAGAGAGCTTTGCTGGAAACCCTAAAGAGAAATTATCTACCCTCAGGTATGCTACTAAACAGGATCTGCGTGACCTAGCAGCAAAATGTAACATTGTGGTTGATCCTGCTTATGTGAAGGCTAGATTACTGAGTAACATTTTGGATTATTTAATTAACCAAGAGATTATTGCAGATGATGAAGAAGTACAAGCACTCAGAATTGCAGCAGGAGTACTTCCGCCTGTTCCAGTAGATACAGAAGTAGAGAAAATAAGGCTTCAATTGCAGTTAGAGAAGGTAAAGAAGGAAACGACCGAACGGGAGCTCTATCTAGAAGAGAAGAGAGCAGAAGCAGAAGAGAAGAGAGCAGAAGCAGAAGAGAAGAGAGCAGAAGCAAGAGAGAAGGAACGAGAAGCTGAAATAAGACACCAGAAAAAACTCCTGGAGCTTTCTTTAAGTAACAGAAAGGAAGCCACACTCCCTGCTACGTTCGAAGTTTTTAAAGCCAGTAAGCTTGTACCTGATTTCGACGAGAGAGAGATCCCGAGGTTTTCTTCCAGAACTTTGAACAAATCGCAGAAACCTTAAAATGGCCTGTAGAATTCTGGTCCTTGCTCATCAGGAACAAAGTCAAGGGTAAAGCTGCATTTGTTGCTTCACAACTGGTAAGTGAAAATGACTATACAGTGTTAAAGAAAACTATCTTGGATGCGTACTCCATTACCATAGAAGGGTACAGACAAAATTTTAGAAATTCTGTTAAAACTTTCAACCAAACTTTTGTGGAATTTTGTAGTCTCAAAAATAGGCAGTTGAATAAGTGGTTAGAAAGAGCAGGTGTTGATAACTTCGAATCATTTAAGAATTTGATTCTTCTAGAAGAATTTTTGAGGAAAGTGCCTACTCATATCTCAACCTTCATTCATTTTAAAGGTGAAACACTGGTAAAAAAGGCAGCTAGTCTCGCCGATGATTACCACTTAATCCATAAATCACAAAAGGGTCAAACTAACAAATCTCCTTCCTTTTCCAAATCTCCCCAGGTATCCTGTACTTACTGCAAGAAAGAGGGCCACACTATTGAAAATTGTCCACTTCCCCAGTGCAAAACTTCAAAAGCAAAAGAAGGTAAAAATGCCCAGTCAAGGAGCACATGCCATGTGACTACTCCGATGGAAGGGTTGCAGCCGTTTGAAGGATTTATTTGTGATGTTACTGTAAATGGTACTTCACTGAAGTGCCTCAGAGACTCTGGTTCCTCTCAGTCTATATTGGCAGACTTAGGTTCGAAGAATCTAACTTACACTAGGGAGTTTGTAACCATTTCAGATTTAACCTCTTCCAGGACTCTGCCTCTTGCTGAAGTGGAAATTGTTAGTCCTTACTTTACAGGAAAGGCTAAAGTAGCTGTGTTAAAGCAAGCCTTGCCGTGTTCTCCAGTAGAGCTGATCTTGGGTAATGATCTAGCAAGGTCACAGGTGAAAACTAATTTTATTATTTCAGATCCTGATTTCGTAATCCAAGAAAAAAGTAAGTCCATAGAATCTCCACCAGCTATAACTCAGGTTGTGACTAGGAATACTTCCAGGGCAGGACACTTGAAAAGTGAGAGTAAAACTACTGGAAGAACTATGGAGGCCTTAGACTTGGTGAACGTAGGTAAGAAAGAGTTTACCGAGCTACAGAAAGAGGACCCCAGCCTTAGTGAACTTTGGAAAAAGGTGAGAATTCCAGATGAAAATCCAAAATTGCCATATTTTTATGTGAATAAAGGTATTCTCTGCAGGCATTTCAGGTCGCCACAGATTAATTCTAACCATACTTGGAGGGATTGCCACCAAATAGTCATTCCTCAACCTCTAAGACTTTCCTTGTTAGACCTCGCTCATTCTGCAGAATCCCACTTAGGGGTCAACAAGACCTACAAAAGAGTAAGTGAAGACTATTATTGGCCAGGCCTTGGTAAAGATATTAAGAGCTATGTTGCTTCATGTCACCATTGTCAGGTTACAGGTCAACCTAACCAGAGAATCCCGCCAGCACCACTCCAGAACGTACTAGTACCCAAAACTCCTTTTTACAAACTCATCATAGATTGCATTGGTCCCTTACCAAAGACTAAGAGAGGGAATGAATACATACTGACTGCTATGTGTCCCACTTCAAGGTACCCTTTGGCATTTGCAATCAAAAACATAAATGCAAAGACTATATTACTTAACCTTAGGAAGGTTTTCACTGTTTTAGGATTTCCCTATGAGTTACAATGTGACCAGGGAACTAATTTTACAAGCCATGTCTTCAAACAAACTATGCATACATTGAATATTCATAATGTTAACTCCTCTATATATCATCCACAGTCAAATGGTGCCCTGGAAAGGTTCCATCAAACCTTGAAGAACCTTTTGCGTAAGTACAGCAGTGAAACGGCAAATCATTGGGATGAGGACCTCGATCTCCTAATGTATGATTTTCGATGCACTCCACATGATTCCACAGGGATATCTCCCTTTGAGGCATTGTTTGGTCGTCGACCACGAACTGTATTGGGTATGGTGAAAGAAAATATTTTGCATCAGAAACCAGAGGAGACTACTAACACGTTGCAATATATTAAAGACCTTAAAAGTAAGTTTCATCAGATAAATGATTTGGTATGTTCTAACCTCCTTTCCTCGCAACAAGTAATGCAGCAACAGGGGAACAAGAAAGCCAGGTTAAGGGAGTTCCAGAAAGGTGACCAGGTACTTTTATACCATCCAATTCCAGGAGCTCCATTGAGAGAGAAGTTTGCCGGCCCATATACAGTCCTAGATCGTCTTTCTAAGGTAAACTATGTAATTAGTACCCCAGATAGGAGGAAGGACACACAATTAGTTCATGTGAACTTGTTGAAGCGGTACCAAAGTAGAGTAAATAGTGGACCACCTCGAGTAATATTGGTGACTACCTCAACTCTTAGGTCTAAAGATGACTATCCTGTTACTACTAATGAAGACCCTGATGAAGAACCAGAACTGATTACTATTAGTGATTTAACTAACTCTGAGATAATGGGTAAGCTTGACTCCTTCTTATCACACTTGTCTACAAATGAAAGCAAAGAACTAAACTCCTTACTCACCAGTTTTCAGGACTTGTGCACTGATGATCCAGGAACCTGTAATCTGATTCAACATGACATCTTGCTGGAGCCGGGAACACAGCCCATCAGACAACCCTTTTACAGAGCGATAGGAAAGAAGCTTGAATCCTTAAGGTCAGAGGTACAGTACTTGATAGATCACAAGTTAGCAGTCCCAAGTACCTCCCCTTGGGCTTCACCTTGTATACTTGTACCTAAAGCAAACGGTAAGTTACGACTATGTACAGACTACCGCAGACTGAATAAGGTCACCATTAAAAATTCTTTTCCTTTGCCACGGATCAATGATATTTTAGACAATATAAGTAATTCAAAGATTTTGACCCAGATTGATTTACTAAAAGGGTACTATCAGGTAAAACTGACCCCAAAGGCCCAATCAATCTCTGCTTTTGTAACACCCTTTGGCCTATTTGAATATGTGGTTATGCCTTTTGGGCTCTCTAATGCCCCTGCTACATTTCAGAGGCTGATGGCAGAGGTAATTAGAGATTTACCTAATGTCTATGTATACTTGGACGATATAGTCATAGCAAACATGACTTGGGAGGAACATCTGCACACACTCTCAAAACTGTTTACACGACTACGTACTGTAGGTCTCACCATCAACTTGGCCAAGAGTTCATTTGGGCAAGCTAAGGTTGTATACCTTGGTCATTATTTGGGCAGTGGAGAAATAATGCCAAAAGATGCTAATATTGAGAGTGTAATGAATATACCTGTACCCCTATCAAAATCTCAACTTAAAACCTTTTTAGGTATGGTCTCTTATTATTCCAAATTCATTAAAAATTTCGCAATTCTTGCTGCTCCATTATATGCACTACTATCTAACAAAGTAACCTTTGTTTGGACCAAGGAATTAGACAATCTTTTCAATCAGCTTAAAGGTATCTTGATCTCTAAACCAATTGTAAGGGCACCAGACTTCTCAAAGGAATTTTTATTACAGGTAGACGCCAATGGCACAGGTTATGGAGCTGTACTTTTGCAATCTTATGCTCCTAATGACACCAGCTGTATTCCAACACTGCATTACCTACCAGTAGCCTATCACTCGAGATTTTTCAGAGGAGCACAAACCAGATGGGCTACCGTGGAGAAGGAGCTTTACGCGATCGTAGCTTCTTTACAACACTTCCAACCTTATCTTGAAGGTCATCGTCGGGTCATTGTCTTTACTGATCACCGACCTCTCACGTTCCTCAACCGTGCCAGACTCAAAAATCTGAAACTCTTGCGGTGGTCTTACATCCTTGGCACCTTTAATATTCAGCTTCAAAGCATCAAGGGAACCAACAACACCATTGCAGACACCTTGTCACGCCTTCCATCAGCAACTTCAGCTGGATCCACCGCTATGGACCCATCTTAGTGGGGGGGAATTGTAAAGTTTTCACTCCACTATTGTACATATTGAATATTATAAACTGTTTTTAGTATTTTCTTACTTTCTTTATGCACGCCCTCTGTTGATTGCTTTCTTCACTTTCATCCTTCCTTGTCCAGAGCAAAGTCTCTTTTCCCATTATTCCTCCTTTATGTTCTTCATTTTGTTTACTTCGGTACTTCAAATTTCTTGTTAAGTTAGGTGTATTCTTCCTGTTCTGAAGACAGTGTTCGTGGCTCTTTCTCCTATTACCAAGTGTATTTTGTTATTTAGATATGTTGAATTGTGTTGAATTATTGAACTATTTGGCATATGTTTAATTATTATAGTGAAGTGTTTTGTTGAAACTATTTCGTTAATGTATAAGTGTTAAGTAATTCATGTTAATTTGTATAATTAGTAATTAATAATTGTAATAAGAGATTGCTGAGTTTCGTTCACCCGACCATGGTTTCGCACAGTTTGGATTTTATTTTGGTGGAATATTAT
>NC_090749.1:74274598-74277098 GCF_036898095.1 Palaemon carinicauda
CGTTATATTTATATTTTTCGTACATATAGATGGTCTTATTTCACATATATACTGTACATTAATGATGTATGTAATTAGTATGACTATTTATATTGAAGAGCAAAATGGGGCGGGAAATAAATATGTATTCATCAAGGGGAATAACATGCATATGCATAGAGATATATATAAACAGTATATACTGTATATATATATATATATATATATATATATATATATATATATATATATATATATATATATATATATATATATATACTGTACACACACACATATATATATATATATATATATATATATATATATATATATATATATATATATATATATATATATATATATATATACATAACAAATGCAGCCATGTCTACTCCACTGCAGGCCAACATCCTCAGGCATGTCAATTCATTTTTATGGTTTGGCCAGTTTTCATACCAAACTGGCCAACTGCGAAAGGGTGATGGTGGTAGACTTTAGTCTGATCACTCACAGCAAACCAAGCTAATAGTGGTGGCCCTGATTAGTACAGCTTTAGTGTACAAATCCTTCCACCCCCCTAAGGTATCCCTACTCAAAAAGGGGGTATATATATATATATATATATATATATATATATATATATATATATATATATATATATATATGTATATATATGTATATATATATATATATATATATATATATATATATATATATATATATATATATATTTAGATAGATGGATAGATAGATAGATAGATAGATAGATAGATAGATAGATAGATAATGAAAAAAATTACTCCGATAAAAAACAGGATACCTCAGTCACTTCCAATAAAGAAAGGAAAATCATTATCCGTAAAATGCTCTTAATTTGAAAGCCCTTGAAAAACCCATAAAATGGTCTAATTATGTTTCCCGAATATTGCTTGCCATAAAAAATAACTTGAAACTGCCTATAAGGTTGGATAACCCATTTAATCCAGCAAAGTAATTTTCATCTAGTGGAAGTCAAGGACCAAAAATAGGAAAACCAATTTACCATGTTAATGTGTACATCATCTATCTAAAAATAACTGAATTCCTTCAAAGTCTAATATATATATATATATATATATATATATATATATATATATATATATATATATATATATATATATATATATATATATATATATATATATATATATATATATATATAATGGAAAAGAAATGGACATGAACAAGACATATAATGACAAATAATAAATGTATATTAAGAATAATAGAATGTGTCCCTAGAGATTGTAAAAGGAAAGGGAAGACAATGGATTGACGAACTAAGGAAGTTTGCGGTCGTGGGTTGGCACAGAAAGACCAAAAACAAACGCCAGAGGAAGTACATGTCTGAGGCCTTTGTTCTGCAGTGAGCTAGCAACAGCCAATGATTATATATATATATATATATATATATATATATATATATATATATATATATATATATATATATATATATATATATATATATATATAAACGCTAGATTTCCCCATTCATGAAAAAAATCTACAACAGAAGTTAAAATCCCAAAAGACTTTTAAGCTGAACTCGATTAAATAATAATAAAAAACACTGAAAAGCAATTGGATTGCAAATATATATTCAAAAACGTATATTCGAAACATTACTTCAAACCATATCACAGCAATTCTGAAATATGAATCAAAATATTTCCTACTGTAATCCAACTCTAGTTTATATCAGAAACCATTTAAAAAAGAAAAAAAAAAAAAAAAAAATTCTTATCAGCAGTGTTGAAATATTTTAATCCTATTACATTGCCCAACCTATATTTAGGGAAGACACTACAAAATACAAAATCATTTAGTGATAAAATAAGTCTCTTATTTGTATTACTATTATTATTAATAGCTAAGCTACAAATAGATGGAAAAACAGGAATCTATAAGCCCAAGGCCTCCAACGAGGACAAATAGCCCAGTGGAGGAAGGAAATAAGGAAATAAATAAACTACATGACTTATGTCAGCCTGTTCAATATAAAAACGTACACTGTAAATTTGAGCATTGTAAGTTCTACCGATTCAACTACCCGATTGAGAAGATCAATCACAACTTGGTCGGAGCCGGAATAAAACTTCTAGAATTTTGTTTAATATTGAGTCTATGTATATTATATTATACCAGAATTATAGGTAAAATATAAGTAAAAAAAATCTTTAGGACAAAGTTATTGAAGTAATGCCCATCAAAATATTGAGTTTCATATTTTTAATCCAAAAGAAACTTAAATATATATATATATATATATATATATATATATATATATATATATATATATATATATATATATATATATAAGAATAAAATAAAATAAACCGACATAATTTCTCAACTTAAGAAAAGAACCATTAGGAAATAAAACACCCCTTTTAAGTAAACAGACTAAATAATTAACAAAATTAGGAAAACGTCCATCTCCAAGATATCTAAAGGCATAAGATCATATTTTACAAACTAATAA
>NC_090749.1:74287098-74289353 GCF_036898095.1 Palaemon carinicauda
TGCAAGATTTTTCTTCCACTTTCTAATTTTCTGAAATAAGATCCTTCTGTCTCTTGGTATGCACGTCTTTTTTTTTTTTTTTTTTTTTTTTTTCGGTACATATTTTTCAACAATTTTCTCCAGTATTTTGTACAGTATTTCAGTATTTACCTGTATATTATCACTTACAAATAAATTTTTCCATTCTTTATTCAGTTCTTCATTTATTTCTGACCATTTATATTCTTACTGTAAAAATTATATTTTCCATATCCTTCCCAAAGTTTTGTGCTTTTATTAATTCTGCGATCACTTGCTTTGGAATGAACTATCAATTATATGACATTGTGGTCTGAAATTCCCGTGTTATTTACTATTATTTTTTTTTACATAATTCACCTCATTTACAAATACTAGATCTAGGACATTTTCCTTTCCTGTTGGAATGCGGTTTATTTATTGCATATTATGTTCTAATACCATATCTTGAAGCTTTTAAAATTGCCTCTTATCTTCTGCGCTACTATTACTCTCTTTTTTATATGTATACATACAACCACTTTCTTCTATCCGTTCTTTCCAATCCACGAAAGGGAAGTTAAAATCTCCGGATAGGAGTATATTCCAGTCTTTGTGGGTTCTACATATATCATCTATTTTTTCTATTATTATGTCAAACTCCTTAGTATTTGGGGGTCTGTAAACTACAATATTCACTAGTTTTTCAAATTCAAATTCTACCGCAATCAATTCACATTCTGTGTTGCTGTATTTTTCACAGACTTTTCCTTGATTTATGTCTCTTCCATATATTGCGGTTCCCCCTTGATTCCTATTTTTTCTGTCTGATCTATAAGTTTGGAAACCCTTTATCTGGTCATCACTGCCAGTCTCTTAGGAATACCATGTTTCACTTATATTTAATATATCTATTTTTTCAATTTGGGTTAGTTCTTCTAAGACCTCTATTTTCCTCTTAGAGTTACTCATGACTAAACCCTGTGCATTCATCACTATTATGGCTTGTGTTTCATCCCCATTATTTAATATTGGTAATAATATGGATTCTCCCATGCTTCCTTCCTATTCTGATATGATGTTCTTTTCTTCATTTCCCAGAATTCTGCCATTAAAAAATCCAACTTTTCTATTATATTTGTTCTTTCGCCTTCATATTTATTTTTGTGTGTATACCTGCAATTATCCCCATATCTGCACCAACCCCTGGCATTATAGATGCATTCTTTATAGTTGGGCTCTAAATGTGCAGATTTGGGTTGAAAGGCCTCATATCTTGGGGCTCTTGGTTCATAGCGCGGTATATAGACGGCCTGCTTTTTTGTTTCTTTTTTTGTTTCTTTTTTGCTTTCATTTTTCTTTTCAGTTTGCTGAGTTTTCTTACTCTCATTCATAGTTGCAGGATGCATAGATCGACATTTTTTTGTTGAAACTGTATCCTTTTCCTTCTTTTAGGGTTTTGCATATTTTTGGATGGAGATCTCTGCATTCGTCTCCATATCCGTCTAAATACGCACATTTACCATATATTTCATAATTATGGCATATCTTTGGATGCTTGTAGTAGCATCTTTCGCCAAATCTGCAATTCTCTCTTTTCATCATATTACAGACTATATCTTTCTTTTCTTTTTTTTCTTGTTCTTGCTCTTCCCTAAAAGTATGTAGGTCCGGGTAGAGTCTCTTGGGTCTATTATTTGTTTCCATCTGGTAATTTATTTTTTCATAAGTATGTTGTTGGATGGCATGATAAGTTATATCAATGATTTATTCTGCATCCTTACACATATCCTGTTCATTTTTCTCTTCTTCTTCTTTTTCTTCTTCTTCTTCTTCTTCTGTTTCTTCTTCTTCCTCTTCTTTATCTTCAATTATTTGCAGATTTAGTCTCGACTTAATTATATTTTCTATCCAGACTAAGCATGTTGAGCAGAATACCTTTGTGTCTTTATTTTTTATTTTTTGCTGTATTTCAGCACATGTGGGGTGTGTTGGAACAAGACAGGCAACACATTTTCTAATCAATCGTTGAGGATTATTAATGGAATACCATATCTTACATGTATTACACCATTTTGGCATTTTTTTTCACAATGCATCAATCAGCATATTCACCATATTGGACTTGTTATTGTTCTTTGATGGAATGTGTTGATTGATGTAGACTTTCTTCATAAGTCTCTTTATCACTTGGATCTTCTTTGGAATTTCTTCTATTATTTTGCTGATGTTTTCCGCAGATTTGTTCCAGTTAATTG
>NC_090749.1:74289853-74292353 GCF_036898095.1 Palaemon carinicauda
GATATATATATATATATATATATATATATATATATATATATATATATATATATATATATAATATATATATATATATATATATATATATATATATAAATATATATATATATATATATATATATATGTATATATAAATATATATATATATATATATATAAATATATATATATATATATATATATATATATATATATAAATATATATATATATAAATATATATATATATATATATATATATATATATATATATATATATATATATATATATATATCGAGCAAACTAAACTTTATTGCATTTGTATATCTTTATATGACCCCAAAATGATTAATTTTATTTTCTTATAATTAATATCTGAATTACCTCCCGCTCCACAGTTCTTTGGAGTATTTGCAACCTCACAATCCTTATATATGAGGTGTGGGGGGGGGGCTTGGGGGGTCTATAGGACTACGTGGAGATTCATCAGCAGCCATTGCCTATCCCTTCCTGGTCCTAACTTGGGTGGAGAGTTGGTATAGGCGCTGATAATATGCATAAATATGGTGAGTCTCTAGGGCATTGTCACTGTCTCTTGTCTAAGCCATTCATGAACAACCTGCAAACCTTTAATGGCCACATTTTGACCTTAAATCCTATAAAAAAAAAAAAAATTATCTGACCTATTCATAAAATAGACATTAATGCTAAAATGATATGTAGAATACCAAGTGACCTTGAAATCCGTAAACTTCAAGACGAAAGTACCTGTTTAATAACATTAATAGAAAAGAAAAATCATTTCAAACAAGCATGTTCTTCTTCACCACCGTAATCCTTACGTTAAGGGGTTGTTTGCCTGATGCGCTCTCTCCAATGCCTTTTATTAAAGGCATCTTCTTCCACCAACCTTCTTCTTTCCATATCATCCTTCACCTCATCTCGACATCTATATCTGTGACTCCCTCTCGATATTCCTGCTCTAACAGGTCCCTCCCAAGCCCTCCAGACTCCCTCCCCACCATCTATTCTCAACACATGCCCGCACCATCTCAGTCGTGAAACTCTTATCACCTCTGTAACTTTTACTACGCCTGCCATTCTTCTTATCTCATCATTTCCATATCTTTCATGCAGTGATAGTCAACGACCCTCATGACACTAAAATAGCCGACAATCTTAACCTTAAAATACCCACTGACCTTGAAAAGCAATAAGAATATAACCTTGACTCTTGATATAATTGAAAAAAAAAAAAAAGAGAAATTTCAAAAGAATGATAATCTTGTTGACAAATCTCCCCCATAAGACTTCTTTGAACTGAAATATCGGATACCTGTAAGTCATCTGTTAGTGAAAACAACCGACACGTTTATTAATAAAGATTCCTCTCTGTTCTCCTCTCCTTGATGGAATTTTTATGCAAACATCCGTCTCACACAAAATCACTATCTTAAGGGGTCGTTTTCTTTATTCTCTTTCAGTTCTTTTCGCTTTTCTCAACTGCTTTTCCGTCGTTATTTTCATCTGAGGGGAAAAGACCCCTTGAGAAAGAAAAATCTACGGTTATTTCACGGTTTTTATTTAATAAAGAGCTTTCAGAGCAGATGTTAAGGAATGTAATATTTAACAGTTTGTGTCAAAAGTTTCGTGTGTGTGTGTGTGTGTGTGTGTGTGTGTGTGTGTGTGTGTGTGCGTTTGTGTGTTGACACTTGTAATACTAAACTGTTTCACATAACAGGAGTAAGTCTACCAAGATAACACTAAAGGATCACATTAATATTTATATGTTTTGTGTATAATATATTTAAAGTAATATATACATATGTACATATATATATATATATATATATATATATATATATATATATATATATATATATATATATGAATACATATATATATATATATATATATATATATATATATATATATATATATATATATATATATATATATATATATATATATTCATATATATATATATATATATATATATATATATATATATATATATTTATATATATATATATATATATATATATATATATATATATATATATATATATATATATATATATATATATATATATATAGGTAATAATCATCATTATTATCTTCATCAGCAATTACTAGTCCACTACAGAACAAAGGCCTCAGACATGTCCTTCTTTTTATAGTCTTATGATGCCAGCGTACACTCGCTAAGTCCTTTAGTTCACCAATCCATCGCTTCTCTTCCTACCTCTGGTTCTTTTGCAATTTATACTGATCCATTCCGTTATTGTAAATGTCTATCTGTTTTCTGTCATTCTCATTGTGTGCAGCCTATGTCCAGTTGTTGGTCATATATATATATATATATATATATATATATATATATATATATATATATATATATATATATATATATATATATATGTATATATATATATATATATATATATGTATATATATATATATATATATATATATATATACATATATATATATATATATAACAATCATTCACCCATGTTGAAT
>NC_090749.1:74297353-74304853 GCF_036898095.1 Palaemon carinicauda
TTTTCCTTGGAGCATGGACAGTCCTTCAACCAAATTTCATGAATTTTGGTCAAAAAATTCATGAGATATGCGAATCACAATCACATATAAACATATGCCTATCAAAATATACCCATCGCTACGAAGTTGGGAATGGTAGGAAAAAAGGTAGAAAAGAAATACATATTCTCAGCATTTAATTAACAATCGAATTACTTATAATTAATAAGACTTGATCTAAGTTCTGCAGATAAGTTAATGCTAGGCACCACCACTTTTGACATTTAGATATAAATCTCTCAAATTCCTCAAAAGAAGATTATATATCCCTGGCACAGTTTGACTTTAGTTACTATTTATTTTGATGAAGCATTTTTCTACTTAATGAAGGTAATTAAGCAAAACACGAATTAAATGATAGAATATACTTTCTTATATATATATATATATATATATATATATATATATATATACATATATATATATATATATATATATATATATATATATATATATATCTATCTATCTATCTATCTATATATATATCTATCTATCTATCTATCTATATATATATATATATATATATATATATATCTTTCAGGTTCTACTAAGTTCTCCTTGTACCTCGGGTTTGGAGGAGAGGGAGTAGTCAAACCACCCTGGTGAAAGGGGTATATATTTGTGCGCATATCTAAATATTCAGTAGTCCTTTTTGACAGGTCACGTACATTAGTGTATACATGCATATATATATATATATATATATATATATATATATATATATATATATATATATATATATATATATATATATATGTATATATATATACATATATATGTATATATATATATATATATATATATATATATATATATATATATATATATATATATATATATATACATATATACACACACATTTATGTATATACACACAACGCTACCTCTTCATTATTTAAGGGAGACTATACCCCTTTCTGAGTTTACAAATATTACCAAAATGTTCCACTCACCGACATTTCCAAAACTTGTGCTTGTTTTCCTTTTTCTTACACTTGCGGTAACACTGAGTGGTGTAAGGCCACCATGGATTAACTTGCAATTTATGAAGTTGTGGCTAACTCATGAAGTTTCTCTCTCTCTCTCTCTCTCTCTCTCTCTCTCTCTCTCTCTCAGGCCGTGAAGTGCCAGCAAGTTTATCTTTTTTTTTAGCTGCAGCTCCCAGGGAGGTGATACGCGTCAGAAGTTTTAAAGTTTTTGAAAAAGTAAGACACACAGACGCACACACATGTACGGGTGGAATGGCCGGCTCACGAGTGAAGGCAATATTTCGGTGTTGATTTCATGTGAGTCTTACAATGAGATGACGAAATAGATAGGTGTTTTTAATACAACAACCTATATATCCGTTTCTAGTCCACTACACAAGAGCCTCAGCCATGTCTTTTTTCATGCTGGGTATTTGGCCAGTTTTCATCTCTACGATGGCCACTGCTGATTAGTGATGGTGGGAGATTTTCGTGTTATAGCTCAGAGAAAACCAACCTAATATGGGTGTCCCCGACTGGTACAGCTATGCTGATCATGGGAATGTGCAGACCCTTTACCTACATTAAGGTATCCCCACTTATAAAGGGATTCTTAATAAGAAAAAGGAAAATAAAGAGATATTGAGAATCAATACATAAAAAAATATGAAAATATTTTCCTTAATGATATAGTGAAAAAGGGATAAAACCCATTAAAAACCTCATTCCCCAAACAACGACAAAGTTAAACTATCATGAATCTTTTTTTTTATTATTATTATTAAGAAAAATTGAGGACATTTCTTCCTATTGAAGGAAAGTTAACGAAAATTTCCTTAATGAACGGTAGGATAAATTAGGAAAATTCCCAGAAATTACATTGCTGTAATCATTCTAATTTTTATTATTATTATTATTATTATTATTATTATTATTATTATTATTATTATTATTATTATTATTATTATCAGCTAGGCTACAACCCTAGTTGGAAAAGCAAGATGCAATATGAGCAAAGACTCTAATAGGGAAATATAGCCAAGTGCGGAAAGGAAATAAGAAAATAAATAAACGATATGGGAAGCAATGAACAATTAAAATAAAATATTTCAAAAGTAATAACAACATTAAAACCTATAAAAAGATTTATGTCACCCTGTTCAACATAAAAATATTTACTGCATGTTCTAACTCTAGGAATATAAAATGGTGAATATATATATATATATATATATATATATATATATATATATATATATATATATATATATATATATATATATATATATATATAAAAGATAACTAATATATGAAAGATATAAAAAAGAAAATTATCATACGGATTTATATTTACATGTATTAATGGGGAAAAGTTAAATCTGAAAGAGAAATTTATTAACAATAGCAAAATTAAATCAAAATTTTAAATTACTAGAAAAATTTCATGAGAGAGAGAGAGAGAGAGAGAGAGAGAGAGAGAGAGAGAGAGAGAGAGAGAGAGAGAGAGAGATTTAATCATCAGATAACGTTATTAATATCTCATTGTCTTTCACAATCAAGGTGAAGTTATAAAGCTATTAATCTATTTCCTAAATGTACTCGTGTCCCATCACCTATGGTTATTGGTTATATGGCAAATGATTGAAGTATTCTCTAGCAGTCTAGGTAATGGAAGACCATGCATTGAGAAAAGGGAGGTTATTATTCTTCAAAGCAAATGTACAGTTTGACACAGGAGTTCCTGGTACACCTCGGTCTGAGAAAGGGCTCCCTGTCACACCCGTAATGAGCAAAGCTCCCCTACACTATCTGTTTGGCTACTCACCGAGCAGTAAGGGTGTGAGAGGTAGCCCTTCTTCAAAGCGCCGTGCGCCAGGAATTCCGGTGTCCAACTGTACTTATAGATAGGTGGATGGATAAGTTAGTAATCTATTGGCTAGTAGGGTAAGTAATTTATTGGTTAAATGACGTAGAGTCGATTGACCAGCTATGTAGATTTTTCACTGGTCAGATGAATAAGAATTTTATGTGTAGGGTGAGTGAGCAAGTAATTTAATCATTATTGTATCGGTTAAATTGGTATGTAGTGAACCATAAGGGTTAAAATTAAGAATTCTCCGTAGTTAGGGGGGAAATTTACTGGTTGGCTAAGTGATCTGATGGTTGAAAAGGAATGAAATCAACTAAATGGTTTAGGATAAATTTCATGAGACAGTAAACGTGGGTGTTATTATTATTATTATTATTTTTATTATTATTATTATTACAAGCAAAGCTACAACCCTAGTTGGAAAAGCAGGATTGTATAAACCCATGGACTCTAACAGAGAAAAAATAGCCCTATGATGAAAGGAAATAAGGAAATAAATAAACTACAAGAAAAGTAATAAGCAATATAAATTTTTTTAAGAAGAGTGATAACATTATATAAACTATAAAAACTTTAAATATCAAGAGGAAGAGAAATAAGAAAGAAAAGAGTGCCTGAGTGTACCCCCAAGCAAGACAACCCTACCTGAAGTCACTGGACGACCATGGTACAGAGGCTATGGCACTATTTTTCTGTTTTATTTTCTTAAAATCGATTATACTTGATACTTTTTTCATTATTTTCACTATTTTTACTGATCTTCTAATATCTTCTTTTACAGCATCTGCAGCTTTACTTACTGTCCATGCCACTTTTTAACAAACTTTCATTTTATCTAACTACATCTTCTTTCAAGAACATTATTCACTTCAACACCTGCTTGACAATTTGTTCGACTCTGAGGATAACAAGGATTATACTGGAAAGATAATAACAAGGAATATAGATATAAAAGGATTCAAGAATAAGAAAATATAAGAGCAGAAGTAAGACGAATTGGAGAAAAAGGTGAAGGAAGAATAAGAGATTATGGGAAGAGAAATTTGAAAAACAACAACAACAACAATAGAAGAAGAAGAAGAAGAAGAAGAAGAATAAAGAGATTATAGAGGATATCCTGTTACCACCTTTTCACCCTCTCTCTCTCCCTTCATACCAATTATCCTTATTTCCTCAAAACCCAAATATCTCGTTAGAGGGACTTTTTCCTTGACCCGACTCCCCCAGACAGTCACATGCCAAAGGGGAGCATTTTGTTTGTTTACACAAAGTAGTAAAAGTTCTTCTCGAAAGGAAGAGTTTCTTTACCAAAGGTGGGTTTTTCATTTCGATGTTATGTATATTTTTTTGCTGAGCGTACGAATTCAAAGAACGACATTATCAACAGACCCGAGATATCTGACTAAAGATTGATGAAGTATATGTATACACGCATGAGTATATATATATATATATATATATATATATATATATATATATATATATATATATATATATATGTATATATATATGTATATATATATATATATATATATATATATATATATATATATATATATATATATATATATATATATATATATATATATATATATATATACACACACACACACACACACACACATATATATATATATATATATATATATATATATATATATATATATATATATATATATTGAATGGGGATACCTTAACGAAGTAAAAGTTGTGTATCGCTACTATCAGCGAAGCTTTACTAGTCAAGCCCACAAAAGCTAGGTTGGTTTGCAGTGAGTTAGCAGACTAAAGTCTCCCATCAGCAGCAATCTACTGTGAACATCTTAGTGATGAAAGCTGGCTTAATCCCGGATGCGAACTGACATGTCTGAGGCTTCTGTCCTGCACATGACTAGAAACAGCTGTATTTTTTGACATTGATAATATATATCCTTAAAATCCTTTAAAAAGGTAAGACACCGGACATGAGCGCCTTCGTCTATCATCAACTTAAAGATGAGATTGTTGTCTCCAAGCTTTTGCTTCAATCGAGGTAATAATAATATTAATCTTGCTATTTTCACAATCCTAATTTCTTAATCATTAGCATGTATTCCTTAACAACCTAATTCCTGAATCCTTAAGATATGTTTATTAAATTGCTAATTCCTCAATACTTGACATATGTTTCTTAAAATTCTAATTCCTCAATCTTTGACATGTGTTTCTTAAAATGCTAATTCCTCCATTCATGACATATATTGCTTAATATGATGATTCTTCAATCCTTGATATATATTCCTTAAAATATGAATTCCTTAATCCTTAACATATGTTCCTTAAAATGCTAATTCATTAATCCTTGATATACATTATTTAAAATGCTAAATCCTAAGTCATTGACATACATTCCTTAAAATGCTAATTCCTAAATCCTTAACATAACTTCCTTAAAATGCTAATTCTTCAATCCTTGAACAATCCTTCTTCACCCAAGGGGTTAACTTTTGCACTGTAATGGTTTAGTGGCTACTTTCCTCTTGGTAACGGTAGAAGAGACTCTTTAGCTATGGTAAGCAGCTCTTCTAGGAGAAGGACACTCCAAAATCAAACCATTGCTCTTTAGTTTTGGGTAGTGCCATAGCCTATGTACTATGGTCTTCCACTGTCTTAGGTTAGAGTTTTCTTGCTTGAGGGTACACTTGAGCAGACTATTCTATCTAATTTAATTTCCTCTTTTTTTGTTAAAGTTTTATAGTTTATATAGGAAGTATTTATTTTAGTGTTGTTGCTGTTCTTGAAAATAGTAACTTTTTCCTTCTTTCCTTTCCTTACTGGGCTATTTTCCATGTAGGGGCCCCTGGGCTTATAGCATCCTGCTTTTCCAATTAGAGTTGTAGCTTAGCATATAATAATAATAATAATAATAATAATAATAATAATAATTATAATAATAATAATAATAATAATAATAATAATAATAATACGTTTCATAAAATGTTAATTTATCAATTCTTGATAGCTAATCCTTAAAATGCTATTTCGTCAATCCTTGACACATATTCCTTTCAAATGCTAATTCCTCAAGTCTTTACATATATCCATTAAAATGCTAATTCCTCACTCCTTGATATATATTCCTTAAACTGCTAATTCTTCAACTTTAACATGATTCTTAAAATCCTAATATCTCAATCATTGACATATATTCCTTTAAAATGCTAATATCTCAATCTTTGATATATATTCCTTGAAATGCTAATATCTCAATCATTGACATATATTCCTTTAAAATGCTAATATCTCAATCTTTGACATATATTCCTTAAAATGCTAATATCAATCTTTGACGTATATTCCTTGAAATACTTACTCCTTAACTTTTGACATATACATGAATTACCCAAAATCAACACAATCTTTTTATTCAAACTTTTGAATTTAACCCCTAAAAGAATTATTCTCTTTGCTTAATCTTCCATTCTAACTATAAAGTTTTTTTATGTATATATTTCTTGCAATTTCAATTTCTTCGCATTTATTTATTCTTCCTCCCTTGTTTTCTTATGCTTACATTCAGTTCACCCTCTGTTTATCTGTTTATTTATTTAAACCAAGTATTTTCTTTGCATCAAAATTCTTAACTGTTTTCTCTTCCTCTGGAATTTTACGCAAAACTATTTTTTTCTTTGTCGATTTGACTTCTGACTTTCACCTAGCTCTTTTGTTTACTTATTCCTGGTTAGCATGTCTTTCATGTCTGTCTCTCCTCGTTAGTATGCGTTTCCCTTTGTTGATTTATCCCTCCCCTTTGCCCTTTTTCTGTTTCTTTCTCTATCTCTCTTTTGCTTCATATTTTCCTCTTCACCCTCCGAGAGGGATTTCCCGCTTAAAAGAGGAAAGAAGAAAGGTAAATGAGAGAACTAAGGAGACGAAGAATGCAAGAGAAATTGCATCTGAGGACGGATGATTTATGAACAAGTTTCCCATAATGTTTTGCGTGAAAAAATAACTCTACTGATTAAACCCTTAAAGACACTCACAAAAAAGTTACTGATACACTTAAATGTTTTAGCTTACACGAGGGTTACGAACAGATAAGCAATATAAATACACTTCACTGTTTTAACCTAAATATCATAGGGCCAGTCACAAAATATTATATAATACCAGCACGTACATTATCTCAATACATTTGAAATCACATTCAATGGATTTATCACGTTTGAACACACTACCCACATATATGTTGGATGGAAATCGTTAATCACGTTTGAGTGGGCATACAGTTGACGCAGTTGAGAGGAGAGGGCGGACAAACTTTTCAAAGGGAGTACCTGGATCTTTTCTGCTGCTTACAATTTCCTAGGGTTACATATATATTGACTTACTTATTCTAGATAATTCTAAATAGATTCTTCTAGAAGCATGGGGGCAATGCCTAGTGGCATGAAAGGTAACCTTCTCTGAGCTGACTTCACTCACCTACCACCTCAAAACATGAAAAAAAAATAGATAAATCTAACTCTGCGGTTTTCAAGAACATTCTAAACAGCTGGAAATATAAACACGATGTAATACCTCGTAAACAGGACATAAGACCTCGTTATCAATCCTTGCATGGTTTTTACAGCATACCGAGAC
>NC_090749.1:74314853-74324853 GCF_036898095.1 Palaemon carinicauda
ATATATATACACACACACACACTTTCTGAATGAAGATAATTTAACGTGATGAAAGGGTTTGTGTATCGCCATGATCATCATAGATATACTGGTGAGGGCCACTCGTACTGGGTAGGTTTGCTATGAGCGATCATACGTAAATCTCCCATCATCACCAATCCGCAGTGGCCAGCGAGGTAATGTAAACTAGCCAATGCCCAGCCATCAATAAGGACATACATGACGCCTTTGTTCTTTGTTTTATTGATATTAACGGCTATTGCAAGGTATTTATTTATATATATATATATATATATATATATATATATATATATATATATATATATATATATATATATATATATATATATATATATATATATAAATTAATTCTTTTGGTCACGTTTAGTGACAAGAGGTAGAACTATTCGGTCTCTCCCCGTACCTCGGGTAACGAAAGTCGGAATAGTCATGCCCTATTGAGGGATATAGGGCGTAGTTATACCCTGGTGAGAGTAGTTGTCGTAAGGGAAGTGGAAGGTTGGGAAGGATTGAATCTGTCTGTGTGTTTACTTGCACATCTACCTCAATATTTATCCCTCATTTTTGACGGGTCGCATACAATAATAATAACTAGTGGGGCACTCAGTAGAGCACAGACCTTCACCGCGGCAGCTTATTTCTCGACATTTTGCTTGACCTTAATCTTGGCCTTTTACCTTATTATTTCTTAATTTGCGTGGGTTTTCATAGAATTAAATATGTACAAAGTTTTAAAACTTTGTTACAACGTTGTCTAAACTTATGGCTGATTTCGTGAACTGGACATTTTTCTTGACCTTAACCTTGACATTCCAAAATTTAATAATTTCCATTTTTTATCTAACAGTTAATCACTGCAAGTTCATTACTCTACGATTAAAATTGTGGCCATGAAGGTGTTCAGAAACAAACAAACACACACATATTACAAAAAGAAAAAAGTGCGAAAACATAACCTCCTTCCAACTTTGTTGACAGGATAATAAGAATGCACTTATTGTTATATCATCATAACTCTATTGAACACTCAAAAATAAAATTGATACTTTGGCAACTATTTAACTTATTAATTGAAAATAAGGGAAATATAAGGTACAGATTAGCGCATAGAATAGCTTCAACTATTTAATAGTTTTAAGTTAGATATGGTACCAGATACCGAAATGGAAACACTTTACGCCCTTATCTGTTACAGAACACATTAACATGGCTGTAACTGCCTAATGAAAACGTCCCTGTTTGTGATCTGGCGGACTAGGGTTCCAGTCCCGCTTAAGCTCGGTGGTTTCTTGTAGTGCATGCAACCTTACCATCCATGTTAGCTAAAAAGGGAGTGGGGGGGGGGGCACTACAGGTCTACCTGCTGAGTCATCAGCACCCATTTCCATGCTTTCCATGGTCTTATCTTGGATAGAGAGGTACCTATATTTGGTCAGTCTCTAGAGCATCGTCACTATCCATCGCCTTAGACTCTCATGAACGACTTTTAAACATTTAAATAGACGAATGGGATTATATAAACCCCTTTCCATGGTGCACAATTAAATACCATAAGATATAAACCCTATTATCCCAATGTCCTCAGTAAGACCTCAAGTTCAAGAGACCCTGGGGCAGAGGACCCACATTGAATACCCAAACGGGGGAGGTTTTTCGAAAACACATCTAGAGAATTACACAGAATACTCGGGAGATAAGAAGGTATTATAACGGAATGCCAAGGGTAACAAGAGGATTGAAGTACAATAGATAAGACATATAAGAGTCCTGGAGGAGTTTCCACTAAGTACAAGTCCTCTCATTCTAAAGAATAGCCTCAGGGAGAAAGGGGAAACCTATTTAAAGAATAGGTAGGTCAGATCTCGGGAACTTTTTTTAGAATAGTTTGAGGATGAAATGGAAAAGGGAATTATTATTATTATTATTATTATTAGTAGTAGTAGTAGTAGTAGTAGTAGTAGTATTAGTAGTAGTTGTAGTAGTAGTATAATTAAAATTATTATTATTATTATTATTATTATTATTATTATTATTATTATTATTATTATTATTATTATTATTATTTTTATTATTATTATTATTATTATTATTATTATTACCAATGTTGTGAAAAATACAGGTTAAGGAAAAAAAGTATGAGTAAAATATAAAATGTCATTATAATAATTATGGATTATTGAGAATAGTTTTAATATTCACATATACATACATACACGCATATACAAACATAATATATGTGTGAGTGTGTGTGTTTACATATGAATATGTATTTGTGTCCTTATCATACATGTGCCTATGTATACAATACAACATACATGTATGAATAGGTTTTGCCTACTACTACTACTACTACTACTACTACTACTACTACTACTACTAATAATAATAATAATAATAATAATAATAATAATAATAATAATAATAATAATAATAATAACTATAGCGAAATATTTTCTTTACATGTCAAAATGTTTAGGGCCATTTATTTGGTAACAATAATATAAATAACAAAGAAGATAAAGAAGAAAGGTGAGCACAATTAATAAGGAAGTAAAACACCACTGCAAATCCAGGAAAACGGGAAATCAAAAGACCGCCAAATGCAATTCATGTCTAACCTAGCGTAAAATATATGACTTGGTTCTCGATTAATATATTATGCTGCGGTAGCTTACACCGTTGGGGGGAGACGGGGGGTCATACTCAAGACTTGGAGTGGATTTTACCTATGTGTTATGAGGTAGTAAGGGGGGGGGGGAGGGGGAGCTGAGTCTATTACTCAAGGAATAGGATATTAGATGATGGAGGCTGAGAGTAAGCTGTTGGAAGTGTATTAAAAAGGCTATATGGATGTGTAATATATCTTGTGGGAAAAGCTATATATCAGTGGTTCACAATCTTTTTCAAGTTGTTACTAATTTTAACATGGCATATTAAGCTGAGGTGGGATGCTTTAACGAGGGGAAAGGGTATATAGCCATGATCAGCAAAGCCGTACTAGTCAGGGACACCCCTACTAGGTTGGTTTGCTGTGAGCAGTCAGATTAAATTCTCCCGCAATCAGCAATCTGTAGTGGTCAGCGTGGTGATGAAAACTGGTTAAAACATAGCTATGAATAAAAAAAAAGTCTGATACATTTGTCCTGCAGTGGACTAGAAACAGCTGCATTTGTTGTTGTTGTTATTCTTATTGTGTTAAGTATGTTTTCCCTTTAACAAATGTTGTCATCATCGATAAATATGGCTAAAATAACCATTGGATATAGTTTCCTTTATCATATTTGAACATTTAGCATCATAAAGACGGAAAAATTGGTACTTTTTTCTTAATTTTATTGTTTAACATGAAAAAAAAAAGATACAAAAAGCAGCATAAAAAGTGTGAACACATAGCATAGCTTATTCAGCTTAAGAGTGATAAAATAGTGGATAAATACTAACTATACTGTAACTTACCATTATATTATGTCTACTAGGGCTGATGCTCAAAGCAAAACTAACAGTGTTACTAAGTGACTTGTGTCCTTAAGCAAATCTGTGAACATATTATCCCAAAAATTTATTCTTATCTAATATTCTTATCTAATATCAATTTTTTATTTCTATCGTTATTCGGTTTGACATCATCCAATAATTTCAATAAGTTTACTTTACAGCTTTTATTGCTAAGAATAAGTTAACGTTCCTCATTATGCCAGGTAACGAAATGATTTCTTGATTTTCGGATTTGTTAACTTTTTTTCTGTCACTTCTCCATCACTTGAAAAATTGTTAAATTACCTCCAGGGGTAATTTACCCAAAGTTTGAGAACCTTTCCATGAATGAAGGAGTGGGACATTTAATTGTGTACATGTCATTGAATGCACTTCAAATGTATTTCAAGTGTTCATTATGATAACTGCTGGAATTTAATTTCCATAGTTAAAGTACGTGATTGTCCATTATTTGTAAAGTAAGTCCAGATGTGGGAAAAATTCCTTAGCTGTGCTATATTTTCCAAAGTGAAATAATTATGAGACTAACCTTTATGTGTGAGGTAAGTGTGGATGTTGGAAAGATTCCAAAGGAAATTATGAAGGGTATAATTAGTCCGATTAACGGGAATATAATGGTATAGGTCAACATAACAACACCACACGAGACACTTAAGGAAGGTGATATTTCAAAATCAAAAAGCAAAATAAATGGCGGAACAGATAGAGGAACAGTAAAGGGAGTTTAGAGAAGGAAGAGTGAGAAACGTAAGTAAGCTTAGATGGAGCTGAGAACATATGATAAAATTCATGAAAATAAAATGTGAATAGAGTACAAATGTATTAGTCAACTCAAGTGCCATATGGTGACATGCCCCTAGGTTCTAGGAAAGCTTTATGGTATATAAGGAGGCAGGATATTATCCTATGATTCTATAAATCATCACAGATAAAAATCTCTCTCTCTCTCTCTCTCTCTCTCTCTCTCTCTCTCTCTCTCTCTCTCTCTCTCTCTCTCTCTCTCTCTTTTTACACACACACACATTTTATATATATATATATATATATATATATATATATATATATATATATATATATATATATATATATATATATATATATATATATATATATACATATATATATATATATATATATATATATATATATATATAAATATATATATGCATATATATATATACATAAATATATATACACACATATATATATAAATATATATATATGTATATTTATATATATATATATATATATATATATATATATATATATATATATATATATATATATATATATATATATATATATAAACTTTCTCAAAAAAAATTATTTAGACAGTTGCGATTCAAATATATCAGTCTGATCAGAAATACAATAAGATAAACAACATTACGAATAAAATGTAAGATATAATTATCAAAAACTCTACATTCGTATAAAAATTTACCATCCAATTCTAAAATCGCTTAACCTCGGAGGGAAAACCAGGCATTTGAAGTAAGAAAGGAAATTAAACTGGGGAGGAAAAAAAAAAACACCCACAGAAACTTTCAAACATGAAGGAAACTAGTCAGATACAAACGCGTTTTCCTGCCAGAACCTATTATGCTTCAGAGGATAGAGCAAGCAATACGAAATGTTGGAAAAAAAAAACCTTGAACGAAAATAAAACTCGCCCAACTCGCTGACTCGCCTAAGGGTGTGTTGTGGTGTGTGGGTGGGGGTGGGGGTGGTGGTGGTTGGCAGATGGTCAAATTGGAAAGAGGTGGGGAGGGGGTTAAAGACCCCATTGAAATGAACCTAAAGTAGCACTCTCCATATAAAGTTCTTCCTCACGTAATAACCATTAGTCTTTCTCAATGTCATACTTAGAAGAAAAAAAAATCATGTTCATTACAAGGTACACTTGGGCGTCACGATTCTATCTAATTTTTCTTCCTCTGAATTTGTTAAACTTTTTTATAGTTTATATAGAAAATATTTATTTTAACGCTGATACTGTTCTTAAAATATTTTATATATATATATATATATATATATATATATATATATATATATATATATATATATATATATATATATATATATATATATATATATATAGTCACGCTCAGCAGCATTTCCTGACGTATAACTACTCGGTTTCTCCTCGTCTCTCGGGTAAGGGAAATAGAGAGTAGTCATACCATAGTTTGGTGTCCTTCTGAGAAGAAAGGGAGAAGGGGTATGGAAGGATTGAATCTGTGTGTGCATTTGAATACATATCCATCCTAATATTGAGCCGTCATTTACGACGGGTCGCATACGCTAGTATACAAATATTTCCAGTCATATTGTTTTAATATTGATTACGACTAACCCTAAAGACAATACCCACCTCCTCTTTATATACATACTCACATACACACACACAGACACACACACATACACCAAATGATAAAACACACCTACATCAAAACGCCCTGATGAGCAAAAACATCGCGCAGACATTCTGCACATTTTTCCAAAAATATTGCTGGCGGGGAGGGGGGGGGGGATTGTGTGAAGTGGATACGTGCCTGTGGTGGAATTTTACTTTTTAATGCTATTTCGACACTTTAGCATAAATAAGTTAGGGGGAAGGGAGAGGAGGAGGGGAGTGTCAAGTCTGAATGCTGGGATGCTGGGAATATACAGGATGTTTTTATATTTTATAAATGATAAAAACATTCTTATGTATAATGACGATAAGATTGAGAAGTAGGGTAAGTTTTATCATGGTTATGTTGGTTGTCATTAGAAAAGGTTTTTTCTCTATGGAAAGGGGCCTCTGATATTGGATAAATGACTGTTAAAAGGTTAAAAAGCCGGTCATGAATGGCAGTGGCAACGGGAAGTGACAATGCCTTAGAGACTAATAAAACACTATATACACTGTATATATATATATATATATATATATATATATATATATATATATATATATATATATATATATATATATATATATATATATGCACACACATGTATACGCACAATTATGTATATATATATATATATATATATATATATATATATATATATATATATATATATATATATATATATATATATATATATATATATATATGTATATATATATATATATATATATATATATATATATATATATATATATATGTATATATATATATATATATATATATATATATATATATATATATATATATATATATATATTATCAGGGCGCAAGCCCTTTTCCATCAAGCTACCAACATAGCTAACAAGGATGGTGAGGTATCAGAGACATTACAAGTAACTATCAAGATTGAGAGGGGTCCAACCCCAGTCCCGATGGAGCCCTTACCAATAGGCCACACTATTCTCCAAACTACATAGTAGAAGTGCTTATCCTTATAATGCAAATAATAATAATAATAATTATTATTATTATTATCCGGTAGGTTACAACCCAATTTGGAAAAGCCGGATGCTATAAGTCCAAGGGCTCCACCAGGGGAAAATAGCCCCGTTAGGTAAAGAAATAAGGAAATGAATAAACTATAAGACAAGTAATGAGCAAGTATAATAAAAAAAAAAATATGATCACTAACAACTTAAAATAAATCATTCATACATAAAATATCAAGAGACTTATGTCAGCTTTTTAGCATTCGTTTCAAGTATGAACTTTTGTAGTTCCTACGAGTCAACTATCTGATTAAGAAGACCAACTAATTTTCTTCATCAATGAAAAAAAAAAAAAAAAAAAAAAAACACGTCAAAGGGAAGAGAAAAATATTTTGAATGTATTGAATAATCAAGAAAAATTATTAGTTAATATCCTGACTACATATAACTTCAAAATAAAAAAAGATGAAAAAATTAATATTCGTAAGGATAAAGATAAAATATAGCGAGAATAAAACATGAAATACAAACACAAGATCAGAGAGAGAGAGAGAGAGAGAGAGAGAGAGAGAGAGAGAGAGAGAGAGAGAGAGAGAGAGAGAGAGAGAGGAAGCATTCTATTCAACAGTTTCCTACTTAAAAGCTAAATCTACGATAATTTCTGAAGAAATATGTTATTTAAGATCATTTAGGAAAATTACAAAACCAATTAGCTCCAAACTATGCAATCACATCTATTACAGACGACTACAATCGTTATTAGTCTATTTCTCAGTCGAAGGTGGAATTATTAGAATTATCATACATCTTGCTCCAGCGTCCTGCCTATAATTATCGTGCACATCCAATCTCATCTGGATATTCAATGGCGATTTTTGTTAACGGAGGCCATCATGACTCAAGATGAATAAATGTCAGTAATAATTGTTATAATTTATAATGATAATTCATTATGTCAATTGCGCTGGTGTAGCACGAATATTCGGCTATTGTACTTACTCGGATTACATAAATTATTTATCGTGTGTTATACTTTTAGCTGATATAAGGATTTCAAATTGTGTAGGTGATGCAATGTCCATATTAATAATAATAATAATAATAATAATAATAATAATAATAATAATAATAATAATAATAAAATAATATATATATATATATATATATATATATATATATATATATATATATATATATATATATATATATATATATATATATATACATACATAAATATGTGTGTGTAAGTATTTCTTTCCAGTCACACTCAGCGGAATTGACAGACGGACAACTACTCGGTGTATCCCGATCCCTCTGTAGGGTGAGCGAGGGAGTAGTCATACCCTGGCGAAAAGGGTCGTAGTTATGAGAAGGGGTAGGTGGGTTAGAAGGGTTGAATCTAGGTGTGCGTTCGCTTGTGTGCATATCTATATGAATAATTAGCCAGCATTTTTGACGGGTTGCGTACACGTTATTAAACGATAATAATAATAATAATAATAATAATAATAATAATAATAATAATAATAATAATAATAATAATAATAAGCGAATAGACATCAAATTCAGGATATAAATTAGGATGTAACTCACACATAGTGGATGAACGGGAAGGACAGTGGATAAAAGAGAAGAGAGTTGAGTTAAAAATTTATAATAATAAAAATAATAATAATAATAATAATAATAATAATAATAATAATAATAATAATAATAATAATAATAATAATAATAATAATAATAATAATAATAATATCTCCCATATTAGATCTTCTAAAAAAGTAAAAATATATAATAAAAATATAAAGTATAATATATGAAAAAAAATTAAGCTTGCGAAAATTATAAAGTAGGTTCTCAAAACTCTCACAGTATTTAAACCTTTTATTTGATATTTTTACGAAGCTATTAATGTAATATTGCTTCCCCTCTTTTACAGTGTTTCTACTACTAATGATCTACTCCCGACAAGGAAGTTTTCAACTATTGTTTACAATGTAATATAATGTACACAGAAATAAGGTTCTTTTGCAATGTATGGTTACCATTTTTTTTGCTTGGTCTTCTATGTTCTTGTATAGCCCTTCCCGTTCTTTGGGTGAGATATTTAATATTAATTAAATTACTTTGTAATAATATAAGCTACTAAACTAATTAAAATGTTTCGACAACAACAACAACAACAACAACAATATATATATATATATATATATATATATATATATATATATATATATATATATATATATATGTATATATATATATGTATATATATATGTATATATTAATATATATATATATATATATATATATATATATATATATATATATATATATATATATATATATATATATAGATAGATAGATAGATATATGCATACATATACATATATATATATATATATATATATATATATATATATATATATATATATATATATATATACATACATATATATATGCGTGTTATCTATATATATATATATATATATATATATATATATATATATACATATATATGCGTGTTATATATATATATATATATATATATATATATATATATATATATATATATATATATATATATATATATATATATATACATACATAAAGTATATACGTGCGGGAGTAACACCAATTATGTTTAGTGCAATATTTAAAAAAAGATTAAACTTATATAAAATACATATATTACCGTTGGATCTCCAGTAGGATGTTACCTTTCGTGAATCGATCAAGAAAATATAATAGGGCAAATCTTAAACAGAGTGATTATCCTAGATATAGCCATTTCAGTGTCGTAAACAACATCTAAGATAATACATCTTCGAAATGCAAATCCCCTAAACGATGGAAACAGCTATTGAGGAAGATTCTCATATATGAGAGAAAATATAAGAGGATGGAAGCAGATTAAAAATGGCCTCTGGGTCTTACGGAGCTTAGCCTCAATGGAGAGTTATGGGACCTTCTCACGTGTGTAGTTGAACTCTCTCTCTCTCTCTCTCTCTCTCTCTCTCTCTCTCTCTCTCTCTCTCTCTCTCTCTCTCTCTCCATTAACGCTAATCGTCATTTTATAATCGAATACAAAATTCC
>NC_090749.1:74329853-74334853 GCF_036898095.1 Palaemon carinicauda
TATAATCATTTGCTATATATTTGAATCATATTCATTAAAAAAGTCATGATGGTCTAGCTTAGGAAATTATATTAAACTATTCGTCTAATAAAGTCGTAGATTTTTACTTTATTATTTATTTTCAACACTAAGTTGTTTCCCTGATAGAAAGTTAATCTAAAGAAAGAGAAATATAAAGTTACGAAGAATGTTCACACATTTCGTTGATCTCCGACCCACCTTCCTCGTTACACACTCGCCTCTATCGCTTGCTTAATAGTCCCTATTTATCCATTCTATCAATAGCATTATTAGTATTAACAGATAAGCTAAAACCCCAGTTGGAAAAGCAAGATGCTCTATGTCCAAGGGTTCCAGCAAGGAAAATAGCCAAGTGAAGAAATGAGATTAGATAGAATTGTGCGCCCAAGTGTACCCTCAAGCAAGAGAACTCTACCCCGAGACAGTGGAAGACCATGATACAGAGGCTACGTCACAATCCATGACTAGAGAACCATGGTTTGATTTTGGAGTCTCCTTCACCTAAAAGAACAGCTTACCATAACTAAAGACTCTCTTCTATATTTACCAAGAGGAAAGTAGCCTCTGTACAATTGCAGTACAAGAGTTAACCACTCGAGCAAAGATTTGTTTGGTAATCTCAGTGCTGTCAGGTGTACGAAGAAATAGGAAAATGTGTAAAAAAAACACGCCAGGCTATTCGGTGTATGTGTCGGAAAATGAAAAATGAGCATTAACCAATGTGGGATAATATGGTATTTCAAAGCTCTATTTTCACTCTACATGTGTATACAAGGGCCTCTGGTGCGAGGACAAGAGAACAACAAAGATAAACGTAGTTCTTTTACAAACATAAAAAATAAAACTATGGATAGTTATTGCATTTCATTATAGAGGAAGCATATACCCATATACCCATATTGAAGATAACTAGTGAGCAATTAAATCTACCATTATCTAGGTAATATCCTACCCAGTTTATCGACTAAAATATCCGATGATTTCTATACTGATAAATGATATTTAATGAAATATTCCATTAAACCTTTTCACCTGCCTGAAGCATGTCTACCGCTTTCTTTAAGCTCGGAATATTGAAATGTAAGACTGGTACATTTCATTGATAAAATTGGGACATTGTTCAAAATAAGGATAAAAAAAATAAGTTGACAAATGAATAAATGAATAAACAAATTCCCTACAAGGGAATGACAGTTCCGGCAACGAAATATATGAAACCTGTGTAGAGATAAACCATGAAATACTTAATTGATTATTAATAGAATCCAAGTACCAAGAGGGGAGGGAGTAGAGGAACACGAGACTAGCATTCTCCTAAGAACTGAAGACATTTTGTTTTTACTAAAAAGTAAGAAATTTAATATAATTTGTGATACACTCCACGACTTTTTGGAATTGGGACACATTACTCATAATTTTAGGAATATTGGGTTGGACAGAAGCTATCAGATGCATATATAAAAGTACTAAATTGATGAGAGTGAGGATAATAAGTGTTTGTAGGATAAGAAGGTGACAAGGCATATATGAGGAGGTGGTAGGAGAAGGAATTTTTTTTTTTTTTTTTTTTGGGGGGGGGGAGGGGAGAGCTAAGGCTTAACTATAAGTCCCAACAGCCTTACTAATGGCCTCATCTCACACACTCCCGACCGCCTAAAACTTCGTAAACTCTAAGGTAGTAGAACACCATATTCCATGCTGGCACAAAAGGGGGAACCAGTTTGATCAAGGCATAGAATTCTTATGAACGTTTCAAGTCACGTTTTGGTCGTTATTTTTTTACGTTTCTTTTTTATATCACTTAGTTCTTATAGAGTTTAATTTAGGAAGTTGTGGTAATATTGGTAAAAAAACGATTTTTATTACTTGTTTTTTTTTTTCATCATATTTTATTGTTGTCCAGAAATTTGTCCAAAAAATATTTTTCAGTTATGCAATAGATTTAGGTTAAATATTACAACAAAACCTTCTTTTTTTATATAAGTTTTTTTAATCCAAACATTCTTAAACAGTCATAAATTAAGTAACGGAATTAAAAAGTTTGCTGAGTATGTTTACTTATATATCCCAAATAACTTCTTATCTGTATTGGTTATTTATCATTTATGGATTATTCATGAATATATACTTTTTTACTATAGAAGATCTCTAGCTTATACATACTGTTTTATTAGAGGAAGAAACTAGGCACATAATAATAATAATAATAATAATAATAATAATAATAGTAATAATAATGATGATAATAATGATAATAATGATAATAATAATAATAACCATACTCTTTATTATCAATCTATTATTATTATTATTATTATTGATAACAATAATAATAATAATAATAAATAATAAATAATAATAATAATAATAATAATAATAATAATAATAATTTAATATTATAATTATTATTTTTATTATTATCATTATTATTATTATTATTATTATTATTATTATTATTATTATTATTATTATTATTATTATTATTATTATTATTATTATTATCATTCTATAGATAGTCTAATTTTTTTATCTATTTCATGAAAAGTACTATCCTTTATAATTTCCCCCTTCACTAAGATTAACATTCTAACAAAATAGTAAAAAATATACATGTCTTATCAGTCAATCATATCACATTCTTATCAAAGCTTTAATATGAAAATGCTAAAAATCTCTTTTACTTTGCATTACGAATCAGATTCAAAAAGAAAATAAGAAAGATACATTTTTTTCATCTAGCTCTTATTAACATTCATTTATTGACACTAATAACAAAAAATTATTCTTGATTTTTCTGAAAAAGATTTTTAACTAATATGTGTAGTTTTTGTGATATAAGGTGCTCCGAAATAAAGAAATGAGTTCTATGGCGACAAACTGGCAATAATTACACCCTGGAAATATAGGCTTCTAAAGAAAATAAGAAATCTAGGTGTTTTTCATCTAGGTATTTCGAACCTTTCGTTCATCTTAATTTTTTAAAATCAGTTTTTTAACTAGGAAAGTAATGTTTTTTGTATTATTTGGCCTTTAAAATTAGCTGTTTCTAATCATTTACTTTTATTTTAAAATATTTAATTTGTTATTTTTTGGCTTTTAAAATTAACTCGTTTAAATGGGAGTTCCGAAATAAAGAAAGTGAGTTTCATGCAACTAACTAGCAATAAGGAACAAAGTAAAAGAAGCCTTCTAAGTAGAAATAAGAAATCTAGTCTTTTTTTTTATACCAAGGTCTTCTAATCATTCTTTTAAGGTTCGTCTTTAAATCAGTATTTTTTAAACTATAAAAGTGGCAATAAGAATGGCCCTGGAAATATAAGCTTCTAAAAGGAAATGAAAAATTAATTTTTCTAGCTATGTCTTCTACTTAACATTTAAATAAATTTTTACCAGAAAAATACAGTTTTTGGTTTTTGCTTTTCATATGAGCTTTTCCTAAAGGGCATTCCAAAATAAAATAATGGATTCTATGGCGACAAACTAGCAACAAGAAACACCCGTGAAGTAAAAATTCCTCTTCCTGATGAAAAGAAATGTGAAAGTAGGATACTCTAGTGAGGTCCTCAACTGTACATCCTTGCATACGAATGGCCTATTTGGAACATTGAAAGGTGAAAATGTTATTGCATCTAATTTTTTCTTAAATTTATCATATCTTTAGGCAAATTTATCAATAAAATACAAAACACAAGCGATAACAAGAGAACATAGGGGATAGTTGCTGTTCTGTTCTTTCTTTCCAAAGTTGCATTTTGATTTTTCTTTATATATGAATTTTTTTAATGTGATTAAATGAATTGTAAATGTGAAAACATAAATTTTGAATGTGAAAAAATTAGTTTTGAAAGTGAAAACATGAATTTTTATTGTGAAAAAGAATTGCACGTGAAAAGATATTTTGAATGTGAAAACATGAATTTTGAATGGAAAAACATCAACTTCGAATGTGCAAACATGAATTTTTTATGTTAAAACATGATTTTTTTAATGTGAAAACATGAATGTTGAATGGGAAAACGAATTTTGAATGTGAAAAATTTTGAATGTGAAGTCATGAACGTTTCTGTAAAAATATAACACTTATATCAAAATTATGTGTGAGATGAGGCCATTATTATTATTATTATTATTATTATTATTATTATTATTATTATTATTATTATTATTTAATGCTAAGCTACAACCCTAGTTGGAAAAGCAGGATGCTATAAGCCCAGGGCCCCCAAAAGGGAAAATAGCCCAGTGAGGAAAGGAAACAAGGAAAAATATAATGTTTTAAGAATAGTAATAATATTGAAATAAATATTTCCTATATAAACAATAAAAGCTTCAACAAAACAAAAGGAAGAAAAACTATATAGAACAGTGTGCCCGAGTGTACCCTCAAGCAAGAGAGCTCTAACCCAAGACAGTGGAAGACCATGGTACAGAGGCTATAGCACTACCCAAGACTAGAGAACAATGGTTTGTTTTTGGAGTGTCCTCCTAGAAGAACTGCTTATCATAGGTAAAGAATGTCTTCTAACCTCACCAAGAGGAAAGTAGCCACTGAACAATTACATTGCCGTAGTTAACCCCTTGGGTGAAAAAGAATTGTTTGGTAATCTCAGTGTTTTCAGGTGTATGAGGACAGAGGAGAATCTGTAAAGAATGGGCCAGACTATTCGTTGCCTGTGTAGGCAAAGGGAAAGAACCGTAACCAGAGAAAAGGATCCAATGTAGTACTGTCTGACAGCCAAAGGCCCCCAACTCTCTAGCGGCAGTATCTCAACGGGCGGCTGTTAGGACTTATAGTTAAGCCTAAGTCTCTCCCCCGACCCTTCGACCTCCTACCTCCTTTTGACATACACCATGTCATATTCTCCTTTTACAAACACTTATAATTTCCTCAAATTACTTAAAACTATCAATATTAATAATAAACATTACTAAAATTACTTAAAACTATTAATATCAATGATAAACTTTCCTCAAATTAC
>NC_090749.1:74344853-74347353 GCF_036898095.1 Palaemon carinicauda
ACTGTAACACCGAGCATAGCAAGCCAGCCAGAAGAGGGGATGGACACCACACTAGATGGTTGATGGAAAAGCAATTTTTAAATTTTCTACATCATTTTTATTATTTCAGATGATAGTTTTCCTTTAATACCTGAATAATGATGAGTTTTGCTACGACATTTACTTAAAAGGCAAAATCTCATGCATGTGTACCACCTACTGTAAATACACAAAGAGAGGAATTACTTGCTCACCCCATAACATATAAAAAACTTACCAGAAACATGACATTAAAGTTGAGCTATTGGAAACGTCCATGTTCTGTGATCTGCCGGGCTGGGGTTCAAGCCCAGCTCAACCTCGATAGTTTCTTATAGCATCTGAAAACCTGCCGAGTCATCGGTAGCTATTGTCTGGCCAACCCTGGTCCGAGCTTGGGTTGAGAGGGGTCTTTGGTGCTGATCATACTGTATGTATATATGGCCAGCCTCTAGGGCTTGTCACTGATCCTTGCCTCTGACATTCGTGAGCGATATTTAAATATTGCTTATCTACTGACTGTAGCGCCTGGTTTCGTATTGCGCGGAGGTTATTACTAGCCTAAACCGTTTATCAGAGTTTGTCTGTCATTAATGTATGAAATACCTGTTATCCATAACAAATTGAAAGTAAAATTTCCTTCTTAAACACAAGAAATACAATGAGACACGCATTGTGTTTTATTACGTGTAAGACATTATATATTACTCATCATCATCATCTCCTCGTACGCTATTGACGCCAAGGGCATCAGAGGATTCATTGGCTAGATACTTCAAACAATAACCAGTTTCTTGTGATGCACAGTACCTATCTAACCAAGGCAAGTGACCCCTAACAGTCCATACTAATTCTAGTAAGATCAACCGCCAGGCATCAGGAGTAAAAGCCAAAGAGACAGTTTGTCCATCGGCCTAAACCCAATCCTTCACACTTTTGCCAGTGACTTCATCGAGATTTAGGGGAGGCATTTCCTCCATACCCAAAACTCTCAGTACTCCAACAAGTTGCTCATCTCCCTGGACTATTATAACTGTTGGAAAGCATGGATTGCTAAGATATACCGCCTAGCCAGACTATATATATATATATATATATATATATATATATATATATATATATATATATATATATATATATATATATATATATTGCTCACTCCAGTTAGATTTTTACATCAAACATAGATGTTTTCTTTAATTGAAAGGGACTTCATCGCCTTAGACTCGACCTAAAATTATTGTACGTTTGGTATATTTATCAATGGACAAATTCCCTAGCCATTAATTGAAGCAAAAGTGTACCTCATATTTCAGGCACTCGCAGTTTTTACCAAATCCTCCATTTACACAATTCTCTTTTATCAAAAATAGAATCAGAGTTTAATAGTTAAAATATAAATTCTTTTTGAAAAACCACATTACCCCAGGACTTAATCTTGCCAGCCTACTTCACACACGTAATATTTACGGATCACTATATTCAATTGTTCATTTATCGGTGTTTCTACATTCATCTCCCCATTTCATCATTATTTCATATTTAAGAATAATAATAGTAATAATAATCTTGAATAAAAAAAAAAGAAATAGGACAAAAAACTCATATTCAGGCTATCTCCTCTATATAGCAGAGAGAAATCTGGCTATTATATATATATATATATAGTATATATATATATATATATATATATATATATATATATATATATATATATATATATATATATATAATATATATATATATATATATACATATATATATACATATATATATATATATATATATATATATATATATGAATATACATGTATATATATATAATATATATATATATATATATATATATATATATATATATATATATATATATATATATATATATATATATATATATATGTATATATATATATATATATATATATATATATACATATATATTTCAATCAGACGTCTAACTACTAGGTGTCTCCCAGTACCAAGGGTAGGGGTATTCCAAGGACACTCGGAAACCACAACTCTCGAGTTGTAGTTAGGAAAGAGGGGGGAGGGGGAATTGAATCTGTGTATGTGCTTATCTATCTAAACATTTAGTCGTAATTTTTGACAGGTCGCGTACACTAATGATAAAATAAATCAATGATAATATCTTCAAAACAGAGCAGAAGTCAATAATACATATCCCATAAAAGGAAACATCGAACCTGACGGTAAAATTCGTGGACCGATATCCATCGATCAATGTAAACAAACCGCACCGTGACGTCATGGATTAAATCAAGGGCTTTGGCTGCCAGAAACTAACTCTCATTTACTTTGACGAGGGTTTTATACATTTTAATATTTTCATTAGGAATGATTCGTTCTTAATCCTCACGATCCGGTAAAAATATTTCATTTTATTTCTGCGAAATAATTCTGTCCTGTGTACAATAAAGTATTCGATGTATTTTATGAGTGTAGGAGGTTATTGTTTAAAATG
>NC_090749.1:74352353-74359853 GCF_036898095.1 Palaemon carinicauda
GCTTGTTTCTCGGACGATTTCTTCTGAATGTCCTGCACCATGGACAGTAGCGAGTGTAGCGTACTTGTAATGGAATCCAACTGGGGTGCGGTGGAAGAAGTCGAAGGCGACGGTTCAGTCGCCGCTGCAGGCGATACCAAAATCGTTTCAGTTATCTCGACTCCAGTCTCAGGAGGTATCTCATCCTCCTGCTCCAGTTCATCCACTAGGAGATTGTTCTCAGTCTCCTCCGAGACAACAGACATGTTGTCCTCTAATTGGATGCTCTGAAAGGCATCCGAAATGTCAGGTTCTACCGGAATCTGAACTAAGGGGATCTCAGGTTGAGCCTGGGGAACAATTGCATCCGCAGATACATTAGGGAAGAGACCATCCCTCATCCTCTCATTAGGAAGGCATGGGCCAGAGATGTTCTTCTGAAAGCCCCTGACCCATTTAGCGTGTCCCTTGCTGCATCCCTAGACTCAGTAGACTTTTGATCATCAAAAGCCTCTTTAATCAGTTTGCCAAAAGTGGTACATACCTGTGGGTCCCAGTACTTGAGAGCCCCCTTTGGTGACTGCGCAGCGAGCATGGGCCCTGCACATGCCATGTCCATAGAAGCTGTTACTACGGACCCTGCAAAAGTTGTTCCCGCACACGGGATGCTCCATCTGTCAAGAAGGAAAAGCTATAAGTATTCGGTGAAATTCTCAGATTTCAGCATACTTATTTTGATTATTATTTAATTAATATTTAATTAATATTTAATTAATATTAGCTTTGATAGAGTGACCTAGAAAGTAGGAAAGATACCTACCTGTGTTTCCTGTCCAGCCCATTGCTATGACCTCCTCCAATATTGAACTAAAGATTCATAATGAATTCAACGGGAAGATAATATCCTTGGATATAAGGTGTCTTCTTAACACAATCTTCCATGTTCAATATAGGGGATTAAGTTAATGGATAATAACCATTAATTGGTAGGGAGAATCACTCCCTAAAAATGATGGTCTCACAATTGGCTGCCCATGAACCACTTTTAGGTTGGAAAACTTTTGGGCTACAGCAATGACTGGCGGCGCCATGTCGCCAGTATTGCCAGGCTTGCCGGCATCTGCCGGACCCGACGGTATATGCCGGGCCCGCCGGCACATGCCGGACCTGCCGGCATTTACCGGGCCTGCCAGCATATACCGGGCCTGCCGGCATATGCCGGCCTAGCCGAAATATGCTGGGCCTAATCTGGGCTATTTGAAACAGATACTGTCTTCAAAGTAGTGGGTGGCAGGTCGGCAGTTGCCGCTCTGGCCGCCGGCAGCCGAAGGATCCCTCTATCAAGTAGGACCCGGCGGCAACCGGTGGCAACTATATAAGTTTTGGGTGGCCGGCTGCCGGCAGCCAGTCATAGTATGTTCATTGTCATTGGGGTGTCGATCAGCGACACCCAAGGCAAGTGGCGGCAGAGTAACTGCCGGCCGACAGGCACCCAACATGGCCGACGACAGCTACTAGCTGCCGGCGGCCGGCCCAGTATGTGGAAAGGTAGAGAGAAAGAGAGGATGAGGGACGGCAAAGGCTCAGCCTTGCCGGCCTACATCCCGAAAGAGGGTGCAAGGGAGGACTGGAGAGCACACTCAATGAAATGAGGGTACCTGCCGGCAGCCGGCCCAGCCGGCAGCAGACAGGGAACCTCAGGCCAATTCTATAGATTACTCGTAGGGTCAAATGTAGAGCAATGGCCAATAGGGTGATGGTTCATCCAACGCAAAAGAGACAGTGGGGAGGGGTAAAAGTCCTATAAGTAAGGTAAAACCCTAGAGCATTACCTAACTAGAAGGATTCTGATCTCATAAAGTAACCTCAAGTAGGAGAAATCCTTTCCCCGGGTTAGGTTAGTTAAGTGAGAAAGCGGCCATATACACAATCTCATTAGAGAACAGAATCTCGTACCAGGGATCTTAATTAAGGAAGAAATCATTTCTTCATGCTAAGATCTACTAGTACAGGACTGTCTGCCAGACCGAGGAAGGAGGAAATTGATATACAAGAACCTCCAGTATGGCTTAGGGAGGACTAGCCTCCTGAACGGCAACCTAACCTGACTTGGGAAACCATTTCATCAAGACAGTAGGATGCCTAACACAGACTTTACTCTGATTTTCCGTTCTCAGCTCAAAACCGTGTCGGTGGTTAAGAGAAAGAGACGAAACACACCAGTAAATTTTGCCAGAACACATTCCGCAGCAAAGTTAACTGAGGGAAGCCTAAGCTGATCAGAGGGAAGGGGAATTGCTCTTAGATCTCGTTAGAGATAGTATCGACTTGAAAGGTATAGGAGGTGTCAGTCTCCCCTTAAAAGACAATACAAGAGCAATGAGGGACATGTAAGAAAGTATACTAAAGCCCCTAGGCTATTTAGTCTAGGAGCATAGAGAATCAATCACCGAAACTATCTTGTATACTATCTTGGAAGAGGAAAATGTTATGCAGTAATATCTTGATTGTATAAAATATTGCCGGAATTCAATAAAACTTACCAGGATGGTTATATCATGCATGAAGTGTGTAGGTGCCTAGGCAAGGAAGCCTAGCACTCGTGAGGCTCGATCATAAATAGCCAAAACCCCCGACAACAATGACATAATATAAAATTCCCTAGCTAAATATCTAAATTACTAAAGTTATTAATGCGAAATAATGCCTGGAAATCGTTCTTGCTAACTAAATGAACAAGAAGAACGAGTGCGTCCATGATGCCATCCAGCTGGCAACAGCTCTTGTTACGTTAATTACGATCTCAATCGAAGAGTAAAACTGGCAAGAGCTTACATTTCCACAATCCAAAGATATTACTTAACTTTCCAGAAGCTGATGAAGCTGGTGAAGGCATCATAGAGACGAAATACTTCCAAAATAGCGAGAGATAACACGGGATAACACCAGTCAGCAAAGCTACAAACGAAAGAATGGCTTGGTGGCGCCTTGCGGTGGCGCCTCGCGGTGGCGATTCGCCGCACTATTTACAGTACAGTAGGAGTGTCGATAGAATCAACTCTTTGACGACTCTCCTATAATCTTGCCACTTTTCCCTCTCGAAGCTAAACACTATAGGGGGTGTGAATAGCTATGAGACGTGTCAAGAATACGTCCTCTGATAAACGCGATATCCCTTTTTAAATTTTAAGGGATATTTGCTCCAGGAGTTAGAATTCTGGATACCTTCGGTAAATTCTCTGGGATATATCACTGTAGTCAAATATACCTAGGAAGCTACTAATGAAGGAACTTCCATCAGGACAACATGATCTGAGCAAATATATATATATATATATATATATATATATATATATATATATATATATATATATATATATATATATATATATATATATATATATATATTAATATTAATATATATATATATATATATATATATATATATTTATGTATATATCTATACATATATATATATATATATATATATATATATATATATATATATATATATATATATATATATTTATGTATATATATATATATATATATATATATATATATATATATACTGTATGTATATATATATATATATATATATATATATATATATATATATATATATAAACTACTCGTGATATATATCGAAAGAAAAATGAAGAACTTATTTGCAAAATCATACAATAGAAATATTCAAAACATTAAAAAGATTAAAATATTTAATATTTAACATACAAGCGATAAAAGGTATTAAATAGAATAACACCAAAAATACCTTGAGCAAAAAAAAATAACGATAAAAACGAGGGGAGGAAGATTATGGTTAATCTATAAACGTGACAAATCGCCATAGGAAATCAGCTGGTCCATCTCTTGGAGGAAAAATAATCCTCCTAGGCCCTTCTCAATCTCCTACCAGTTCAGAGGGGGTACGGGTGAGGGTAGCGCACCCCAACTCAATAGCATACGTGTAAGAGTGAAGATAGAGGGGCTCCCGATAAGAACACCAAAACGGGCTGTTTTGGTCGAAACTCCACCATGTTGCTATGGAGATCTGGCTCTTAGGAATCCACTTGGCTGACTGATGGGCTGTAGACACGCGAGAACACGGACGCAAGCCCACCCACGTAGTAAAGTATGGCACCTGGGGTCTGCTAATGACCACGACCGGATCGCGGGTACACACTTTCCTGCCAGTGTGTAATGTGTGATCTGGAAGTGATATACTCGTCGTACACTTAATGTAAGATGATTTCTAGAGTCCTTCTCCAAGTGTTGGGTTGCGTGACTGTATCTTCTTTTTCACCGCTATCCCTACGTTAAGGGGTCGGTTGCCTTATGCACCCTCTCCAATGCCTTCTGTCAAAGGCATCCTTTTCCAGCAGGTAGACCTATAGGCTCCCCCAGAAAACAGAAATATTTAGCTCAAAATGATCGAGAGATTGCAGACAATATAAGGAGCTATGGTCCATGAGCAGGACTAGAACCTCAGTTTAAAGGTTTAAAGACCGCTCATGAATGGCAGAGGGAAGGGACAGTGACATTGCCCTATCTAGCAAGACAATGCTATTGAGATTGACCATATATACATATGATCAGCGCCCAAGACCTCTCTCTACCCAAACTAGAACCAAGGAGGGTCAGGCAATGGCTGCTTATGAATCAGCAGATAGACCTATAGGCTCCCCCAAGCTCACAATGATCGCCAGGTTGCAGGCACTACAAGAAACTATCGAGAATTAGCGGGAATCGAACCCAAGTGCAGCAAATCGTTAGGCAGAGACCTTTCCAATAGGCCGCCAGAGCCCTAACATAACGAAATAAATACCGATATGAATATAAAAGAACTTAAGGATATAAATGGATATTTATGAATATAGAAGAGATTCTATACAAAATCAAACTAATCCTAAGAAAGCGATATAAAGAGATATTTATGGATATATAGTAGCTATAAAGCAATGTAATTGATCCTACCAAAGCGATAAAGGAGATAAGAAGGAGCCATTCTCGGAGATGTATGGGTATTGTATAGGGAGATAAGACAGATTTAAGATACAGAAGTGTATGGGTTATACAAAGGGATATACACTGGATGCAATGTGATATAATTGGAGGAATGATGATACTACTACTACTACTACTACTACTACTACTACTACTAATAATAATAATAATAATAATATTTTTGGTCAATAAACATCTGGCTATATATATATATATATATATATATATATATATATATATATATATATATATATATATATATATATATATATATATATATATATATATATATGTATGTATGTATATATATATATATGTATATATATATATATATATATATATATATATATATATATATATATATATATATATATATGTATATATATATATATATATATATATATATATATATATATATATATATATATATATATATATATATATATATATATATATATATATATATACATATATATGTGTGTGTGAGTATATATATATATATATATATATATATATATATATATATATATATATATATATATATATATATATATATATATATATGCGTAAAAATCACAGGAAAACGTGATGCTCAGATGCAGAAAAACCACAGGGAAAATGAAAATACGAAATATACGATTATGATTATGATTATGTGTATGCATATATTATACATGTTTATGTATGTATGCCTGTCTGTGTATACGTATGTATATGTCTTTTTATATATTTATGTATAGATATGTTTTATATATACATATATTTTTCCTTATATTTTATATAGATAAGGCTACCGTTATTCATATCAATAAACTGTATTGAAAGTCAAAAAACAAGAATTTACCTGTCACCAGAAATGACCCTTTTTGGCAGGTGTCTAATGAGGCTGGATCTCCGCCCATTAAACACCTGACCACAACCCAGGTAGCTGGTTTGGGAGTGTCATTGTTCTGTAAGCCTCTATATGTATGTTCGTATGTTTACTTTCCCTATAAAATGTAAAGAAACCTCTGAAGAAGTATCAAGAAACTAGTCAGGACTTGATCGTATATTTCGTATTTTCATTTTCCCTGTGGTTCTTCTCCATACATATATATATATATATATATATATATATATATATATATATATATATATATATATATATATATATATATATATATATATATATATATATATATATACATATGTATGTATATATATATATATATATATATATATATATATATATATATATATATATATATATACATATGTATATATATATATATATATATATATATATATATATATATATATATATATATATATATATATATATATATATATATATATATATATGGTCATGCTCAGCTCTCCCCGACCCTCGGGTAGGTAGAGAGGGAGTGCCCATACAAAAGGGCGGGGGTTGCATGTGCTTGCATACCTATTTGAATATTTAGCCATCATTTTCGATGGGTTACGTACACTATTATATAAATATCTACCACTTATGGAGAGAAGAATTATGGCTTTCCACTTCAAAATAACACCAACAACAACAATAATAATAATCCTTTTTTAGCAAACCAATAAATAAACAACGTGAAAATACACTATTATTATTATTATTATTATTATTATTATTATTATTATTATTATTATTATTATTGTGAGGTATTGAGACTTGGGGTATTTTTCTGGGGCTGACAAAGATGTTGGCAGGCAATTCCCAAGAAATTCTCAGCTTACCTCATGATAAATTCTGGGAATTTCCTCCAAGTTTATGAATAACAAAGACACCGGGAGAATGTCCCATCTAATGAAGAAACTCAAACAATAAGATATGAAAAGTTTTTGGAAGAAATTTTCATATGGCATTTTTTTTATTATTTGCACAAAGTGAGTTTCGAGTTCCTCATGATTTTGGTTGTTTTCCTTGACTAGTATTTCTATTTAGTTAATTATTTTCAGGGATTTTTTTTCTTTTTTTTTTTGGTAATGTTGTTATATTTTTTTTAATGGGAGTAGGACTGTGCAACCCGGGCACCCCCCCCCCCAAACCAAACACACCTCCAAAACCAAATTTTATTTTAAAAAAATATAGTTACTTACATTGCTAATAATTATAATCATTATGTAGATATTAATCAAATAAATGCACACAAAATAAACCAATTGAAAAAAATAAATAAATTGAAATATGTGACAAATAAAAAAGATTGAATGAAAACAGGGAGAGAATTTATATACTGACTTCAAAAGTTCATTCTTGCAGGAAATTTTTATTATGTTGAACAGGCTGACATAAGTCTATTTTAATAATTCATGTATGAAATATCTCTTTTAAAGTTGTTACTGTTCCTAAAATATAGTATTTTGTTTTTTTATTACTTTTAATGAAGTATATTTTTGTCCTTATTTCCTTTCCTAACTGGAATATTTTCCCCTGTTGGAGTCCTTGGCGTTAAAGCATCCTGCTTCTCCAAGTATAATTGTAGCTTAGCTAGTAATACCAATAAAATGCGTATACAA
>NC_090749.1:74367353-74372353 GCF_036898095.1 Palaemon carinicauda
AAGGACAAGGTGTTGAGGCGACAATGGTTACCCACCAGGCCAAGTGGCATAAAACATGTATGCTCAAATACAATAACACAATGCTACGAAGAGCAGAGAAGAGACGCATCGCAAGCAGCTCAGCATTTGATAGTACTGACAATGTCCAGGCCAAGCGCGCCAGAACACACTCTTCAGAAGCCACTACCAGCGGCACCTCCTGCTTTTTCTGTGGAAAGTCTGGCACAGAGACCCTACATGAAGTAACAACCTTCCAGGTGGACACACGCGTACGGAAGTGTGCAGCGCAAGTTGGGGACAATGAACTCATAGCCAGGCTCAGCATGGGTGATATGGTGGGTCTGGAGGCCAAGTACCATTCCAAGTGTTTGTTGGCTCTTTACTATCGTGCAAAGACCACTGTAGAAGCCGAGCAGAAAACTGACCATGAAGGTGTAATGTCAAGAATCGTACTGGCTGAACTGGTCCTGTATATCGAAGAAACCCACCTAGAAGAGGGCACCACCCCAGTCTTCAGACTCGCAGAACTTGTAAAGCTATACACAACAAGAATGGAACAGCTCGGGGTTGTTTTGTGCCAGAAAGTTAATAGCACAAGGCTGAAAGAGCGCCTGTTAGCCCAGATACCAGGCCTGAGATCCCACAGCAAAGTCCGAGATGTTTTACTAGCGTTTGATGAAGACATTGGTGAAGCGCTAGGCAAAGCCTGCGAGCAAGACTGTGACACTGAGGCAGTTCACCTTGCGCGTGGTGCACAGATAGTTCGTCGATATATGTTTGAAGACACTTACCAATTCCGTGGATCATTCCCGGGCGGCTGTCAGGAGGACTCTGTGCCAAACGTACTAGTTGCAATGGTAAATATGGTGCTGGATGGCCCCACCATCAAGAATCAAAGCCATTCCTCTTCAACACAAGCAGCTCTTTCCATTGCGCAGCTTCTCAAGTTCAACAGTGTCAAGCAAAGTCGGAAGCAGGGAGCAACCTAGACACAGGAGCCTCCAGCTGTCAGACACAGTACGTCTCAAGAAACTCCTCTTCCAACCTATGTTGGGCTGATGCTGTATGCTGAAACACGCAAGAGAGGACTTGTGGACTTATTATTAATAATAATAATAATAATAATAATAATAATAATAATAATAATAATTTTAATAATAATGATAATAATAATAATAATAATAATAATAAAAATAATATTAATAATAATAATAATATTAATAATAATTTTAATAATAATAATAATGATAATAATTTTAATAATAATAATAATAATAATTTGAAATAAAAAAGCAACTTGAGCAATTAAAGTGTGTTCCTGAAATCAGGTACTGGTTATTAGAGGTATTATGTCATTGAGTATTGAAATCTTCATCAAATGTCCACTTTTTCCACAAAATGGCGGCCAGTTTGGGGCCATTTTTGAGAAGATTCATCTAAATATCTGTTAAACATTTATTGATGTTAATTCTGATGTAAAAAAAGGGAATTTTGGCCCATCTAGCACCAAACTAACGACACATAATGAAGTCTATGTAATGACGCTAATGTTAAATGGCGGCCATTTTGAACAATGGCCGCCATATCTTCCTAAGGGCTAATCTTGAATGCCTCCATATCCAAAAATGTTTAGAATATATTAATCTACATGTGTGCCAATTTTGGTGCTTTTAGACCAATTTGAACAATTGGTCTGCTATGCCGCTGTACTATATGACATCCTCCCGAGGCTCATAATGGAAGGTGCTCTCGTAGGGGAAGAAAAAGAAAGATAAAGATGTTGAAGATAGTAGATGAATGTCTGTATATTTTGGCAGTTTCTCTCTCTCTCTCTCTCTCTCTCTCTCTCTCTCTCTCTCTCTCTCTCTCTCTCTCTCTCTCTCTCTCTCTTAATCCAAGTTCGCCTATTCATTCAAGTTGATTCTGGGAAAGGCAAGTTGATTTCGAGAAATAAGCTGCCTTGGCGGAGGTTTGCGCTCTCAGAGTGTTTTTCTAGATATTCTTTATTATTAGCTAAGCTATAACCCTACTTGGAAAACATAATTCTACAAGCACCAGCTATTACAGTTTTTTTTTTATACTGTTTCACTTTTATTAAACCAGATTATTATTAAATTTATATCATATTTGCCTTTATGTTTGTTATCATTTAGGATTTGAAAAGAATTAAGTTAGATTATTTTAATTGTTACGGTCAAATTGAACGACAATTTATATTTTTCTGATCACTTTCGTTAATTTTGTTTTTTAAATTTTCTTCTTTCTCTTTTAGAGAGGAATTCTACTAGAAAAGTTTTCGTATATCGTTGTGAGGCATATTTTTTTCTAGCATTTTTTTGTTGTTTGTATATAGGGTTATAGCCTCTTCTTTTATTTTTATGGTGTGATGTAAAGTTTAGGGATTAGGCTAAGCCTTTTTCCCCCAGTATTTGAGTTTTTAGATTTCTGGATTTTACCTCTTGGGTACATACATACATACATACATACACACACACACACACACACATATATATATATATATATATATATATATATATATATATATATATATATATATATATATATATATATATATATAGTATTTATATACATACTATTTCAGCTCCCTATACCAGGAAGAATAAATCCTAAACATTGACATCCTTTGAAAAAACACTCTCTATACTTATAGTTATAAAATGACTTTCCCTTATTCTAAACCCATCATAAATTCTCTAGTGTAAAATCTGCTAAAAAAAAAAAAGAAAAAAAAATGTTTTGGATCCAATATTTTCTTTCTCGCTGGAACAAAAGATGGATATCATCACCCAGACACCGTTTTAATAAACGTCAAAGGCTATTTTTTTAAACAAATTATTTTCATTTCAAAGTTAACAATTTTGGGAAGTCGTTATTGAAAAATCTATATTAAAAAAAACGGGACTTTTATTTTTATTTAATTTTCTAAACAATATTACGTGTTACGTTTTTAGTGTATATATATATATATATATATATATATATATATATATATATATATATATATATATATATATATGTATATATATATATATATAAGCTACACCAAAAAAATCATATATCTGTCTTTCTTTTAGTTTGAGAATAAAGTTTTTATTAGTTGAAAAAAAGTTTAGTAATTGGAAAAAGCTGTTAATTAGTTTCTCATAATTTACATACCTATTGGATTTTTAAAAAGTGAGAGTAAAGTGTAATATGTACTACATTATTTATTTTTCTTCTTTGTACAATGGTATAAGGGCTATACAGTCTCACTACAAGTCCTGTGTATTCATGCAATCTCTTCTCTATTACTATATTAATTCTCGTTGCATGAGCTTCTATATACTGCAGATTGGTGATGGAGGGAGCTCTCCGATTGATTGCTCAAAGCAAACCTACCAAGTAAGGATGGACTTGGCGAGTACAGCTTTGCTGACCATGGCAATATGAAAATCCTTTCACCGCGCTAAGTTGTGCGTGTGTGTCTGAGTGTGTGTGTGTATGTGTGTGTGTGTGTATGTATATCTTGATAAATCAATGGATACAAAATAATTAATCAAGGTACACTGCATTTCAAACAAGAAAATCATTTAAAAAAAAAAAAGTTTGAAGTGAAATATCCCCGATAATATTCTAAAAAACAAACCAAATGAATATTTGCGAATGGAAACTTTAACCAGCCAACGACATCCAAATAAAAAACTCGCCAAAACATATAAAAAAAGACATCCTTTTCAACACCCGCCAATCGTGAAACTTGTGGCTGTGCAAATAATGATAGGCCGGCACTCATACAGGTTCCAAACGCGTCGCCGACGTAAAACCAATACAGGTTCGTTCCGGAATCGGTACCAGCAGCCCCCCCCCCCCTCCCCACACACACACACAACCCCCAACCTCACCCACCTCTCTATTCCACGGCGTGTTGCTTGAATCAATCGCACTGGTTTTACTGCCAATTTTATGCGTGGTGAAGGTTTTCCCTAAAATATAGTTTGGATTGGTTGGATGGGAGTATGGGACAGGGGCCCAATACACTACCTGGACGATTCTCTTTTTTTTTTTTTTTTTTTTTTTAATGGTCAAAACAATTGCCATTCTATGGCTATGGTAAGTTTGTTATATACAATGGCAATTTATTTCTTCTTTCTCTATTTCTGCATATATCCACGTAGGGACTGCATAAAACAAATACACACACACACACACAAACACACACACATTTTATATATATATATATATATATATATATATATATATATATATATATATATATATATATATATATATATATATATATATATGTGTGTGTATATATATATATATATATATATATATATATATATATATATATATATATATATATATATATATATATATATATATATACTGTGTATACACACTACCACGATGGCCACTGCGGATGGGTGATGGTGGGAACCTTTTGTCTAATCTCTAACAGCGCCATAACTTGCACTGTACTGAAGTAGAAAGAGAATTATGATTCTAGGTATTAGTGCTTTTAATGTGACTGGATGCAGTGCAGACAAGAGGAAATGTAATTGCTGATTTGTTGAAGATAAGAAAGCTATATAGTCATCTTTTGGCAGGTGAAGGAGTAGGGCTAAGGTAGTGCTTGTTGAAATATTAAAACATGATAGTTTATCTACTGCATGCCTAAGGTTGAGTTTGGCAGGCATTTATACTTGTGACTATGAATGTATATACGTAAGGAATGTAAAGGATTGAAATTAATAAAAAATATCTTTTAACGAGTCTGATTTTTTTTCTTTGCTGTTATTGGGAACTTGGAGGGTGATTGTGCTAGGATATCTGAATGCAAAAGTATGTAACAATGAAAAAAAAAAAAAAGAATTTATGAGAGTGAATAAAGATTCATGGAAACATATTAAGAGAAAGTCTTGATAGTTTTAAACACAAAATTTCTAAATATAATAAAGTATACTAGTAACAAAGAAAAAGATAAGCGAATTAGTTTG
>NC_090749.1:74384853-74389853 GCF_036898095.1 Palaemon carinicauda
AGGACTACTATGAGATTCGGGGCCTCTGTAACACGGTTTTTTCGCAATAACTTTTTTCTATGAATTTCATAAATATAACGCTTATTCAGAATGCACATTATATCTACACATAAATTTTGACTATATTCTGCATTACGTAGGTTGAATAAATTTGGTACTTTATTAAGTAAAAGTGACGATTTTTGAAGACGGGCCAACTTACTCAGAGAAAAGGTTTCGAACGCACTCGTTACGTAACTTATGACGGCATTTCTTCTCTCTTTCTCGATCGATGATTGGTTATACGTAACGAAGGCTATACCTCTGCCAACAATAACACAAAAGTGTAAATAAAAGCAAAGCAGTACACCTTTATGAACTCTGAAACCTCTCCACTGAGAATTGTCATAATGAACAAACGAACAAAATATGTTAATAAATACAAAAACACTTCGATTATTTGTCTAACTCCCAAAATAAGTTTCCTAAGAAATTACAGTCTACCTTATAGGTCACAATCAGATTGACAAAGTGTATGGAATAGTTGGTAATTTTCAAAAACCTAGTAGACCAGCTTGATTTGATAACTGCTATATCCAATGTCAAGCAATTTTTATTCATTGTCTATCTACCTACCTATTTACTGTAAAAAAAAGAAAGCCGGGTACCGTATTTTGGCTTTAAACCTTCACCAATAATTATCGTCAGAATGATGACTTCAAGAGGCTCCACCCACTTTGGCCTCGTTATAATTCAGGATAACACTGAAGGCTATCATGGACATTGTTGGATCAGAAAATTTAAATTCTGGCTATAAAAACTCATTTCTCGAGTAGTTGTAAGAAGTGCTAAATGATCCTCAAGGATCCCAGCAGTTGGCCTAAACGTTTAATTCATGTATACTACTGTTGCGGCTATACTGCTACAGTAGTATTACTAGGCTAGCACAGATACCTCACCCACATTTATGTATCGTTCCGCCATTCATAAAGTCTTTGTAATGTTTTTTTCACTGTGCAATAAGCCATGGCCTCCTCAGAAATTAAGTTTAACATTAGATGATAGGTTATTTCATTAAGCGGACAAATTATGGCAACTGGGTATGTTATTGCCGATGTTTGAAGCTAAATATAAAGTATGGTATCATTCCTTCATTGCATTATCATCTTTACTACTATTTGTTTGGCTACATGTAGTAATTATTTTAAAGGATAAATGAATTATGTTCACTTTACTTCTATAAATTCCCATTAGATGTACAAATAAAACTCCTAAAACTATTCATGATTTATTTACAAAATGCAGTCATGCCCAAAACATAGCCAAAACAGTCGTATGGCCTAAGAAGAAGAACAAAAATTATGTCGGATGATCCGTTGGTCTGATGGAGATTTTAGCACAAAAAATATTATTTTAACAAAAATAGTTATATAAAGACTGTTTACATACAATCTCTCTCTTTCTTTCTCTCGTGGTGGCATAGTGAATAGTTAATGGAAATGTTCAAAAGCCTGAATGACATTACAAGTATTATAAGCATGTTACGCTAAATACAAATCAGACCATAAACATTGGATTTAACGTAGAAACTGAATAATTACCTATTCAGGCTATAGTAAATATGGCCACGGGCTTTTTCTTGACTGTATAAAGTTGCAAGTCGTAAGACAAATGCAGTTTTGCAACCACGGGGGCAATTCCAAATCCTGTTAGCCATTCTTGACTGTTATGGGTTTCAGAGCCGATGGAAGAAGGTGAATGGGTGTCTGGTGGATGGGCGGGGCAAAATTTTGTCAAAAGATGTTTACATTGCTTACGTAATGAATGTTTTCGACTCTTGGCTCGTTATTACTGGCCATGGCGTCGGCTAGATCATTTTTACTCTATAAAAATTAAAACTATCGAGTTTAGGTTATTGATAATGCTGACAAAATTTGTGTGTGGTTGTAAAATATACATATGTCAACTTTCAGCTATATCCGATGCTTTGATAAGGAGCAAAGTCCAAAAAACCGTGTTACAGAGGCCCTGAATCTCATAGTAGTACAGCTTTGCTAATCATATCAATGCACAGACCCTTTCACAACGCTAAGGTATCCACATTCAGAAATGGATATATATATATATATATATATATATATATATATATATATATATATATATATATATATATATATATATATGTGTGTGTGTGTGTGTGTGTGTGTGTGTGTGTGTGTGTGTGTGTGTATGTTTGTGTGTGTGTGTGTGTATTGACATGAGCCCTCTGGACAGTTATAAATAGTGCAACACAAGTAAAGGGAAAAGATTCACACATGCCAGGAAAATGCAACCTGAAATCAGAAAAACCTTTCTTCAACCTGTCATTGAAGGATTGAAGTACTAAGCGCTAATTTTGGGCCGATTTTACCAAGTTATTTTTATTTCCCCTAAAAAACTATTTAATGCCAAGATGTCGTGATATGAGAAGGAATAAGAAGAATTGTTGTTGATGATAAAAATAGGGGTAAATGATATGTTTATGACGTTATTTTCACGGAGGGAAAGGTAAGGTATGATGAGAGAGAGAGAGAGAGAGAGAGAGAGAGAGAGAGAGAGAGAGAGAGAGAGAGACGTTACTTTTAGGTCGTAATCCCATTACTACATCGTATATGACATCCTCCCGAGGCTCATAATGGAAGGTGCTCTCGCAGGGGAAGAAAAAGAAAGATAAAGACGTTGAAGATAGTGGATGAATATCTTGATATTTTGGGAGTCTCTCTCTCTCTCTCTCTCCTCTCTCTCTCTCTCTCTCTCTCTCTCTCTCTCTCTCTTCAATTGAGCGAGATCAAAATCGTGTAATTTGAGGAAAAAAAAATCTTCCCAACCCAAGTTTTCATTCCGTTGTAATTTCTATATTTGAAGTCATTCTGTCAGCCATGATGATATGTATTCCTCCATTTTTGTATCATTAAAGTTTTTTTTTTTTTTTAACCAGATAAATGTCAATAATTTACAAATTATTTAGCTAGTCCAGGCATTTACATAATTATGTGTGTATATATATATATATATATATATATATATATATATATATATATATATATATATATATATATATATATATATACGTGAGTGTGTATACACATATATGTACATATGCATTAAAATACACTATTTTCCGTGCATTTATGATAAATAAAATAACCCAAAATGTATGAGACTGGAAAATTATTGAGCTTTCGAAGGGTCCATCTCCCTTCCTCTTGAGAAAACAAAAGTTTTCTGAACAGGAATGGAAATGGGCCCTTTAGAAGCTCAATAAGTCTCGTTTCTCATACATTGTTGGCTATTTCATATATATATATATATATATATATAATATATGTATATATATATATATATATATATATATATATATATATATATATATATATATATATATATATATATAATATATATATATATATATATATATATACCCACACACCCCCACTCTCATAAAATCTAATGGAGTTAATACTGAGTCGTCCCTTGAGTGATATGATTTCACAGGAAAACCAAATGCAAATCAGTTCCACGTTTCCTTTGATGTTTGAATCAAGTCTGGAGTCATAGTAAGGAGAACTTCTTCCTTGGGCAGTTCATACCCTTCTGTTGAGTCCTTTGACTGGACCGACAGTACTAGATTTACATTAGATCTCTTTCTGGTTACGGTTCGTTTTTCTTTGCCTTCACATACACAGAATAGTCTGGCCTATGCTTTACACATTCTCCTCTTTCCTAATACACTAAACAACACTGAGATTACCAAACAATTCTTCTCTCGAGGGGTTAACTATTACACTATAATTGTTCAGTGACAACTTTCTTCTTGGTAAGGGTAAAAAAGATTTTAACAATGGTAAACAGCTCTTGTTCTCTAGTCTTAGGTAGTGCCACAGCCTCTCTACCATGGTTTTCCACTATCTTCTGTTAGACCTCTTTTGCTTGAGGGTACACTCGGACATACTACTCAATCACTTTCCTTATTTCCATTCCCAACTGGAATATTTTCCCTATTGGAGCCCTTGGACTTATCGCATCCTATTTTTCCAACTAGGGTAGTAGCCTAGCTAATAATAAATAATAATAAGTAATAAGATTAACAATAATAATAATAATAATAATAATAATAATAATAATAATAATAATAATAATAATAATAATTATTATTATTATTTCCTCTCACATCATACACTAAATCTGTTTAACCATAATATTTAAAACTTTTTCTGGATATTTGAAGACCAGTTGAAAAAGAAAATTAATACAATAACATTGTTAAATTCTAAACCCACAAAAACAAATGTATATTAACATTGACTTATATTCTAAACCAAGAAGAGGGTAGATATTCAAGTACCCATCCAATAAGTAAAAAAATAACCTAAACCTTTGAGACGTCTCAGCATAAGAAGTGACGTCGACTACCCATCCAATAAACACTTAAATTATGTTCTCTTTTGTGGAAGTCGGCAAGAGACATGGAGTGCCTTTAATTGACGTTCTTATAAATACGAAAATATTCTTCTGGTGTTTGAAAACTGAGCAGATATGGATGAGAGGCAGAGTAAGTGTCCATCCAGTAAATACAAATATCCCTATTTGTTTGGAGACAGCACCCAAAGATAAGCAGACCATGACGTTAAGTTTTCTTCCAATAAATAAATAGATACTCTTAAAGGACAGGGTATGTTGTTTATGACCCATTAAATATAAAAAAAAAAGATAACATTTTCTCGTGCTAAGCAAAATCAAAACGAAGTGATAATAAATACATGTTTGATAAAATAAAAAATTATTTTACTGTCTAGAAGTCATACAGTCATAAATGGGAATATAAACATCAAATAACCGTCCAAAAATGGAATTTTTCGTGTATAAGCAAATGCAAAATGAAAATACATAATAAATGCAGTGTCTAGAAGGCAAGCAGTCATAAATGTGAAGCTACACATTCAAGTACTCATCCAAAAATACCAAACTTATTTCAGGCATTC
>NC_090749.1:74394853-74397353 GCF_036898095.1 Palaemon carinicauda
CAAATATATATAACCAGCTATATATAATTTAACATGACCTACATGATCAATGACATGTCATCCGAGAAATGACAAATCACTGACGTGTCATCATCGCATTAAAAGCAACATCAACTGTTAAATCAATAGCAGGGTATTGAAGACACCCTCTGAGTATTATTACCCATTAGCTACGATGGTCAGAAGGATATATGACATAACATTAATCACTGGATGTTAAGAAGATAACCTTTGATACAGCATATCATAAATAGGTATGTAATAGAAGGGTTTTGATTACAATGTCGTTACCTAGTAAGTAGTGGGAAATGTAAGATGTAATTTTAGGTATGTACTGTATACTGTAGTATCGTCAGTCTAAACGAGAGTATAAATAGAAATACTGATTAAATGATTGGCAATACCCTTCGTGAAGAGTTATAATACAACAATATATGAATAGTATTTTAGCACACATATATATATATATATATATATATATATATATATATATATATATATATATATATATATATATACACACACATATATATATATATATAAATATATATATACTGTATATATATATATATATATATATATATATATATATATATATATATATATATATATAAAATATGTATATATATATATAAAATATGTATATATATATATATATATATATATATATATATATATATATATATATATATATATATATCTATATATATATGTGTGTGTGTGTAAATATATATATATATATATATATATATATATATATATATATATACATATATAAATATATGTGTATATAAATATATATATAAATATATATATACATATATATATATATATATATATATATATATATATATATATATATATATATATATTGAATCGACAGAAGAAAACTGTTGCATGGAATATCCCAATGACAACATTGAATTAGAAATAGAATCTTCGATAAGACAGAATGCAAATACACAATAACAACAAAAACAAGAACAACAAATACAGCCATTTCTAGTTCACTGCAGGACAAAGGCCTCAGACATATCATTTTTAATGTCAGGGGATTTGTCCACTTTTCATCACCACGCCGGCCAACTGCGGATAGGTGATGGTGAGACAATTTAGTACGATCGGTCACAGCAAACCAACCTAGTATGGATGGATGCGATACACAATCCCTTATACCACGTTAAAGTATACCCACTCTGAAACAAATATACACGACAAAAATAACAATAATTGCTCAAGTCCGGAATCTTTACAGAAAATAATTAGCCAGCATTCAGAGACTTCTAAAAACCCGTAATGTAAATGCATTGATCATCGTAGAAACTGAAAGAAATAAAGAGAAGAATAATGGTTCTGTTCGTTCAATCTGTTTTCCCACCAGGCAGTTCCATTCTGGCTAAATATATATATATATATATATATATATATATATATATATATATATATATATATATATATATATATATATATATATATATATATATATATAAACACGTTAAGAGCCATTAAAAAAAACTACAAATTTTATAGCCAAATGCGTTAGCAAAGGAGATGGATGAATCGAGATAATGAGATTTGGGAAAGTGGAAATAAAAAGCAAAACGAACTAATATACGTAAATATTTAACGGTTACTCATGAATGGCAGAGGAAAGGGGCAGTCTAAAAGTCCTTTACACTGACCTTGTAGTCATATGATAAGCGCCCAAGCCTACTTTCCACCAAAGCTAAGACCAAGGAGAGCAAGGCAATGGCTGCTGATGAATAAAACAGATACACCTATAGGCTCCCCTAAACCCCTTATATCACAAGGATGAAGTAATTGGAGACACTTCAAGAAACTGTCGAGCTTGAGCGGGATTCGAACCCCAGTGAGACAGATCATCAGAAAGGGGGTTTTCTTATAGCTAACTAAAACCTTTGCATAAAATACATAATAAAATGCCTTACGAAGGGTATGGTAGTAATAAGATATAAAATGTATGGGAGAGTAAATAAAGCCGGAAAATATTGCTGGTAAAATGAAGTAATGAAAAAGAATTTAATATCAAAAATGTTCAAAAATCAAAATAAAATGTTTGGGTGCTTGAATCTTCAAAGCTTTCAAAAGTGCAACTTCAGGAGTTATACCATGTGACGTACATTCGGTCTCTTCAATAACAACCTTTAACATGAAAAGTCTCTCTCTCTCTCTCTCTCTCTCTCTCTCTCTCTCTCTCTCTCTCTCTCTCTCTCTCTCTCCGAATATATTTATATATATATATATATATATATATATATATATATATATATATATATATATATATATATATATATATATATATATATATATATATATATACTGTATATATATGTATATATGTATATATACATATATATTTATATAATATATAATAAACATAAACACCCATATATATATATATATATATATATATATATATATATATATATATATATATATATATGTGTGTGTGTGTGTATATATATAAAATATATATATA
>NC_090749.1:74430613-74435613 GCF_036898095.1 Palaemon carinicauda
TATAACCTTACATCCATACTGTTTCTCTTGCTAGTGTATTGTACTCCTAGCCCGGCTGCCGGCTTAAACGGCTGGCAGCCGGGTAGGTGGAGGTTCTCTGGTTCGTAGTCACTGCCGGCCGTCATGGGTATCACTACCTTTGCCTGCCAGCAGTAGAAGCACATCCCGAGATCTGCTGGCCACTACGTTTAGCGGCCGGCAGTCGGGTGCTAGTGTTTTCAGTTTCCGACCGGCAGTGATTGCCGGCCGGCACACATTTGCGAACCAGTGAACTGCCGCCTATTAGTTAAAGGTAGCATACCTTTGAACTATACAGGGGTAAATGCTGTCCGGCACATGCCAGTGTGTGCTGGTTCCTGCCATTTGTATTCTATTGACATTCAAGAAAATAATTCATGTTTTATCTCAACACAGTTGTTATATATATTCTGCAGGAACTCTCATTACTATGCATGGTTAACCTCCCACATTTGTATATTTATTTATTTGTCTATTTATCAATTTATTTGTTTTATCATCATTTTGAACAATGAAAATAATATAGGTTATGAACCAAGTCCCTATTTTAGCAATGAAATGCACTAGAGTCTTACATTTCAATATCCCAGGCCTAAGAAAAGCCGTAGAAATGCTTCATTCAGAATGCAGAAAATCGAAGCAGGTGAAAAGGTTTAATGGTTGATCTCATGAAATATCTTTTATCAATATAGAAATCATTGGATATTGTAGTTGATGAGCTAAGTACGTTACCTAAATAATGGTAGATTTAATTGCTCGTTATATGCTCGCGCTCTAATAAAGTGCAGCAACTATCCATATATTTGTTATTGTTCTGTTTGTAAAAGATATGTGTTTAACTTTGCCATTCTCTTTTACTCTCGCCATAGGTCCTTGTATACGTCTGTTAAGTGAAGAAAGAGCTTTGATATACCATGTAATCCCACTTTGGTTACGGCTCTTTTTTCCTTTTCTTATACATACACCGAATAGTCTGGCATGTTCTTTACACATTCTCTTATTTCTTCTTACACCTGACAACACTGGGATTACCAAACAATTCTTCTTCGCTCAAGTGGTTAACTACTGCACTGTAATTGTTCAGTGGCTACTTTCCATTTGGTAATTATAGAAGAGACACTAGCTATGGTAAGCAGCTATTATAGGAGGACACTGCACTCCAAAATCAAACCATTGTTCTCTAGTCTTGGGTAGTGCCATTGCCTCTGTGCCATGGTCTTCCACTGTCTTGGAGTAGAGTTATTTTGCTTTAGGGTACACTCAGGCAAACTATTCTATCTTATCTCCTTTCCTCACTGAGCAATTTTCCCTGTTGTAACTCTTGGACTTATAACATCGGGCTTTTCCAACAAGGGTTGTAACTTGGCTAGTATTACTAATAATGGTATTAATAGAATAAAGAGGAACTGTCCAGCAAACGATAGAAGCTAGTGTGTAAAGAGGAAAGGTGTGTCAGAGATCAACGACATGTGTGAGCATTCTTGGTGACTTTATATTTCTCTTTCTTCAGATTCACCTCCTATCAGGGAAACAACTTATTGTTGAAAATATATAAAAAAGTAAAAATATACGACTTTATTAGGTGAATAGTTAAAGATATAATTTCCTAAGCTCGACCATCATGTTTTTCTTTTTTTATGAATATGATCCACACATTTTGCAAATGCTTATATGTTATTTTTTAACGTTTAACACTTCACGTGATAGTCATTTTCAATTATACATACTTGAGTTTACTAATTGATAAGAATGAAGTCTGTTTGAATCGGGAAAATTTAACGATTTTGTTTGAAGTAGTGTAATTAAAATATGAGTTTGCATGTGTTCAATGTTATGATTATTACTAAATGACGTCTAAATATTTAGATAAATATGGACACATAGATTCAACCCTTCCCACGCTGCCCCCTTTTCCTTACTACAGTCAGATAGTTTCGGCAATTTGTGAGAGACTTTGGTCTCTTGAGTGTACCTGGTCAAACTTCACCAGGGTATGACTACTCCATCTGCCCCCTATGTGGCATGACAGGAAAGATATATATATATATATATATATATATATATATATATATATATATATATATATATATATATATATATATATATATATATATATATATATATATATATATATATATATATATATATATAGATATATATATATATATATATATATATATATATATATATATATATCTATATATATATATATATATATATATATATATATATATATATATATATATATATATATATATATATCTATATATATATATATATATATATATATATATATATATATATATATATATATATATATATATATATATATATATATATATATATATATATATATATATATATATATATATGTAACCAGACACTTGCTGTACATTATATAGGGGAGGTTATTATTATTATTATTATTATTATTATTATTATTATTATTATTATTATTATTATTATTATTATTATTATTATTAGTTAGTGATAGTAAAAGTAGTAGTAATGATAAACTACATGATCCCTTTCAAAGTGCAGTAAATAGGTTATTATCATGTAATATGTATCCACTAACCCTTTAGGCCTACTTAGCAAACAGATATAGTTATTTAACCGACGTTATACAAAGTCGCCTAATTTTGCTGATAGCCACAAGGACTATTTATATTCTATTTAAATTCTTACAACATTTGACTTCACTGTAATAGAACGAGAAATATGATTATCCACAGAAGAGAGAAAAATAAAAACAAAATCCTTTATATCTCAACTGTTCCCATCGGCAAAACAAATCTGGTGCAGTAGTAGTAGTATCCCTGGCGCTGATTAATGCAAGAGCAACTGCATACCTATGCAACGTCCCATTCAAGTTAATCGATTTTGCTGACGACAAAAACAGAGCGAAGTTCTGTATTAATTCCCCGTTTCGGGTTGCATGACTCATTGCCATTCCGGGCCATTAAGCAGTCGGATGCCATAGAGGGTTTTTTTAATGGAAAGGGGGGGGGGGGGGAGGTCAATGGGTCCACTTATTTTCACTATCGTCTGACTTTTCCTTCTTGTGGTATTGATGTCCACCTTTTTGATTCAACTTTTTTATTTCTCGTCTGTCAGGGTCACTGTGATAGGAGATTGGATGGTGATATTTAGATGCTTGTGGAATATAGTCGTTGATGTGTGTTATTTGGTAACTTTTAGGTGTATTGCTCCATTACGGTTTTGACGTCTGTCTGTATATTCGATCATGTTTTGTAATATTTCTCTTCATTATTATAGCGAGAGGAAATTGTCGATTTATATATAAATGTATATATATATATATATATATATATATATATATATATATATATATATATATATATATATATATATATATACATGTATATATATATATATATATATATATATATATATATATATATATATATATATATATTTATATATATACAGTAGAAGAAATTTGGTTTTTATGTTAACATGTATATATATATATATATATATATATATATATATATATATATATATATATATATATATATATATATATATATATATATATATATATATATATATATATATGAGAGAGAGAGAGAGAGAGAGAGAGAGAGAGAGAGAGAGAGAGAGAGAGAGAGAGAGAGAGAGAGAGACTAATGCAAAGTATAAGAATTAGCCATATGAGTAACCAACCCCCCTCTTTTATCCAAACATCTGCATATACTAACTTTTCTGACAAGCAAATCTCAAGAAACATGTGATCAACTATATCTCTAAACAAGGCCCCAAACTCAGCAGAGATATTGAAACAATATGAGATTTGATATGAAAATATTTATATATAATTTCTTACTTATACTTGATTTCCACAGTAACAAGGACCGAGAAATAACACTAGATTCTAAATACGGTTCGCCTTAATTCATCAATCTTCGAGCCTCCATATACGCCCATTTGGGTGAGACGTTAAGTGACGTCACAAACGGTCTCTTTACCATACGATGCCACGCATTTGATTCATTCCTTGATTCCAGGAAATCGTTGTTTTCAGATCCAATTGGGAATGCCAGTTATTTACAATGGTTTTTATTGACTTGAATTGTGAACTTTGAAGTCTAGTCTTTTGTATTATGTTGACTTATGTTTGAGATTTAGGAAGTATTTTGGAGAAAATTTTGTTTGATTAAATAATTGAGTGAATTTTTTACCTTATAATAGAGGTGTGATAATTATCTTATAGTTCTTCATGGGTGAATATTCCTACGAGCCATATTTTTGTGATATAATGAGTGACAACTAAAATATTTATTAAATATTGAAATAATTTGATTAATTTAACACGAAAGGCAAGGCTAATGATTTGATTACCATGCACCTATACACACACAGAAACACACACACATACACACATATGTATATATATATATATATATATATATATATATATATATATATATATATATATATATATATATATATATATATATAAGTATATATATATATATATATATATATATATATATATATATATATATATATATATATATATATATATATATATATATATATATATGGTGAAAGGTTTGGGTATTGCCATGATCAGCAAAGCTGTACTAGTCAGGGTCAGCCATACTTGGTTGGTTTGCTCTGAGGTATCAGAGAAAAAATCTCCCACTATCACCAATCCGCACTGGGCAGAGTGTAGTTAGTTGGCAACCAGCGAAGCCACAGGCATGAATAGACATGTCTGAGGCCTTTGTCCTGGAGTGCACTAGAAACGGTTATATTTCCTGTAGTTGTATATGTATATATATATATATATATATATATATATATATATATATATATATATATATATATATATATATATATATACATATATATTTTTTTTCATTTTATATAGTGTATAAATACATTGATATATCGATACCTATATAGAGAGATACACAGATAAAGACATGCAAAACTCCCTATCTTAATCCTGA
>NC_090749.1:74453418-74468418 GCF_036898095.1 Palaemon carinicauda
ACTTGAATTTTTTTCCCCCTCTCTCTCTCTCTCTCTCTCTCTCTCTCTCTCTCTCTCTCTACTCATTCCTAGATGATTATAAAAGGGAAGTCGATAATGTGTTTCGAAATGTATTAATAAGAATCCTCCACATTCTTTTTCATTAGTTGAGCTGTTTCCTTCTTGAAAGTTTTCTTTTTGTAATAAATCTATTTAAGCCTCCACTAGCCTACAGGAAAGTGTCTGAGAAGGAAGTCATATCAACGTAAAGAAATTAAACCTTTTTTTCCTTTTCTTCATTTCCTTTTCTTATTATAAATATTTTAGCTTAGTAATTCTATTTAGATCTATTTAATGGATTTTTTCCTGATATGCCATAATCTATAAATGTTTTTGGTATTTGTTTACAAGACTACGTGTGGCATGTACTAAATTAAAAATGGAGTAATTACTCAAAAGTGTCACTATTTATGAATATTTAATGGACACTTTTGAGTAATTATTCCAATTTTAATTTATATATTTTGAATATATATCAAACGTAAGCTGGCATTACGAACTTCTGTTTGGATGACTATGTTGATGATGTCAGTTCCAGGTAGTTTTAGTGAGGCAATCAGGCGAGTTTTTTTTTTTTTTTCTTATATAATTTTATAGTTTTTTTATGATTACAACCTAATACCCTATGATGATTTGTCTTAAAGACGTCTTTGGGAGAATAATACAAAAAAAAAGAAACTTAAAAAAATTATGCGATCAAAACACTCTTCTTAAAAGTCCTTTTTGGCGTTAACGATTCGGAATAGCCATTTGTAAAATCTCCCAGAAGCCATTAAGAGAAGGATAAAAAAACAGAAGGATTTTATAAAAAAGGATATCGCTCTGAAATGAATTACCCTAGAAAAGATGAATTGTATGTGGGAAGTTAAAGGAGTTTTCCTTCTTGAGTATTCAAGTCATTTAGACAAGAAGAAGAAACCTTGCCAGGGGGAGTATGTAAACAAGACATTGCTCACAGAAGTCCTCTGGGTCAAAAGGATAAATATATCCTTAAGAAATAGAAGGATTTTATAAAAAAAGGATATCGCTCTGAAATGATTTAGCCCAGACTGATAAATGGTATATGGGAAATAACAGGAACTTTCATTCCTGGGTATTCAAGAAGTCATTTCAGGAATATTCATTCCTGGGTATTCAAGAAGTCATTTCAGAAATTTTCATTCTTGGGTATTCAAGAAGTCATTTCAGGAATTTTCCTTCCTGGGTATTCAAGAAGTCATTTCAGGAATTTTCATTCCTGGGTATTCAAGAAGTCATTTCAGGAATTTTCATTCTTGTGTATTCAAGAAGTCATTTCAGAAATTTTCATTCCTGGGTATTCAAGAAGTCATTTCAGGAATTTTCATTCCTGGGTATTCAAGAAGTCATTTCAGGAATTTTCATTCCTGGGTATTCAAGATGTCATTTCAGGAATTTTCATTCTTGAGTATTCAAGAAGTCATTTCAGGAATTTTCATTCTTGAATATTCAAGAAGTCATTTCAGGAATTTTCCTTCCTGGGTATTCAAGAAGTCATTTCAGGAATTTTCATTGCTGGGTATTCAAGAAGTCATTTCAGGAATTTTCATTCTTGGGTCTTCAAGAAGTCATTTCAGGAATTTTCATTCTTGAGTATTCAAGAAGTCATTTCAGGAATTTTCATTCTTGGGTCTTCAAGAAGTCATTTCAGGAATTTTCATTCTTGAGTATTCAAGAAGTCATTTCAGGAATTTTCATTCTTGAGTATTCAAGAAGTCATTTCTGGAATTTTCATTCTTGAGTATTCAAGAAGTCATTTCAGGAGTTGTCATTCCTGGGTATTCAAGAAGCCATTTCAGGAATTTTCATTCCTGGGTATTCAAGAAGTCATTTCAGGAATTTTCATTCCTGGGTATTCAAGAAGTCATTTCAGGAATTTTCATTCCTGGGTATTCAAGAAGTCATTTCAGGAATTTTCATTCTTGAGTATTCAAGAAGTCATTTCAGGAATTTTCATTCTTGGGTATTCAAGAAGTCATTTCAGGAATTTTCATTCTTGAGTATTCAAGAAGTCATTTCAGGAATTTTCATTCTTGGGTATTCAAGAAGTCATTTCAGGAATTTTCATTCTTGAGTATTCAAGAAGTCATTTCAGGAATTTTCATTCTTGGGTATTCAAGAAGTCATTTCAGGAATTTTCATTCTTGAGTATTCAAGAAGTCATTTCAGGAATTTTCATTCTTGAGTATTCAAGAAGTCATTTCAGGAATTTTCATTCCTGGGTATTCAAGAAGTCATTTCAGGAATTTTCATTCCTGGGTATTCAAGAAGTCATTTCAGGAATTTTCATTCCTGGGTATTCAAGAAGTCATTTCAGGAGTTGTCATTCCTGGGTCTTCAAGAAGTCATTTCAGGAATTTTCATTCCTGGGTATTCAAGAAGTCATTTCAGGAATTTTCATTTCTGGGTCTTCAAGAAGTCATTTCAGGAATTTTCATTCTTGGGTATTCAAGAAGCCATTTCAGGAATTTTCATTTCTGGGTATTCAAGAAGTCATTTCAGGAATTTTCATTCTTGGGTATTCAAGAAGTCATTTCAGGAATTTTCATTCCTGGGTATTCAAGAAGTCATTTCAGGAATTTTCATTTCTGGGTATTCAAGAAGTCATTTCAGGAATTTTCATTCCTGGGTATTCAAGAAGTCATTTCAGGAATTTTCATTCCTGGGTATTCAAGAAGTCATTCCATGAATACTCATTCTTGTGTATTCAAGAAGTCATTTCAGGAATTTTCATTCCTGGGTATTCAAGAAGTCATTTTAGGAATTTTCATTCCTGGGTATCCAAGAAGTCATTTCAGGAATTTTCATTCCTGGGTATTCAAGAAGTCATTTCTGGAATTTTCATTCCTGGGTATTCAAGAAATCATTTCAGGAATTTTCATTCCTGGGTATTCAAGAAATCATTTCAGGAATTTTCATTCCTGGGTATTCAAGAAGTCATTTCAGGAATTTTCATTATTGTGTATTCAAGAAGTCATTTCAGGAGTGTTTATTCCTGTTTATACAAGAAGTCATTTCAGGAATATTCATTCTTGGGTATTCAAGAAGTCATTTCAGGAATTTTCATTATTGTGTATTCAAGAAGTCATTTCAGGAGTGTTTATTCCTGTTTATACAAGAAGTCATTTTAGGAATATTCATTCCTGGGTATTCAAGAAGTCATTTCATGAATATTCATTCTTGGGTATTCAAGAAGTCATTTCAGGAATATTCATTCTTGGGTATTCAAGAAGTCATTCTTGGGTATTCAAGAAGTCATTTCAGGAATTTTCATTCCTGGGTATTCAAGAAGTCATTTGAGGAATTTTCATTCTTGGGTATTCAAGAAGTAATTTAAGGAATATTCCTTCTTGGGTATTCAAGAAGTCATATCAGGAATTTTCATTCCTGAGTAGTCAAGAAGTCATTTCAGGAATATTCATTCCTGGGTCTTCAAGAAGTCATTTCAGGAATTTTCCTTCCTGGGTCTTCAAGAATTCATTTCAGGAATTTTCCTTCTAGGGTATTCAAGAAGTCATTTCAGGAATTTTCCTTCCTGGGTCTTCAAGAAGTCATTTCAGGAGTTTTCCTTCCTGAGTCTTCAAGAAGTCATTTAGACAAGAAGAAGAAACCTCGCCAGAGGATTATGTAAACAAGACACTGCTCAGAGAAATCCTCTGGGCCAAAAAAGGATAAATATTTCCACGACCAAATCTTCTAATCTGTTTACATCGAGGCGAAGCTGATTACGTAAACACGTTTTTCCACATTTTTCTCACAACTGCAGGATCCATTATAACATCCAAACAATTCACCGAGACATTAATTACAGATAATCCATTGAAATGGGGTTTAGTCTTTTAAGCATCCGAAAAGGGGACTTGAGGAGCCTTTAGAGAAACAGAACCCTTCGGTCTGGTTGCTTAAAATTCTCCCCCTCTTTGATTGTGCGAGTTTTCTTCAATTTGCTGCGAACTCCGAGAAAAGTGTACTTGCTGGGTTTTTTTTTATCTACATTGCATTCAGTTGGATTAATCAGTTCATTGATTTATATAAAGACGGTGGAGAGAGAGAGAGAGAGAGAGAGAGAGAGAGAGAGAGAGAGAATGTTCAAGTTGTTTTTTAATGAAAATTACCTTAATTCACGATATCAGGATAAGATGAGCTCTCCCTCTCTCTCTCTCTCTCTCTCTCTCTCTCTCTCTCTCTCTCTCGACTCATTCCTACAACCTTTGTAGGTTTCGATGATTATAAGAGGGAAGTCGATAATATGTTTCGAAATGTATTAATAAGAATCCTCCACATTCTTTTTCATTAGTTGAGCTGTTTCCTTCTTGAAAGTTTTCTTTTTATAATAAAAACTATTTAAGCCTCCACTAGCCTACAGGAAAGTGTCTGAGAAGGAAGTAGTATCAACGTAAAGAAATGAAACCTTTTTATCCTTGTCTTCATTTCTTTTTTATATTATAAATATCTTTTAGCTTATTAATTCTATTTAGATCTATTTAATGGATTTTATCCCGGTATGCCATAATCCATAAATGTTTTTGGTATTTGTTTACAAGACCACGTGTGGCATGTACTAAATTAAAAATGGAGTAATTACTCAAAAGTGTCACTATTTATGAATATTTAATGGACATTTTTGAGTAATTATTCCATTTTTATTTAATATATTTTGAATATATATCAAACGTAAGCTGGCATTACGAACTTCTGTTTGGATGACTATGTTGATGATGTCAGTTCCAGGTAGTTTTAGTGAGGCAATCAGGCGAGTTTTTTTTTTTTTTTTCTTATATAATTTTATAGTTTTTTTTTTATAATTACAACATATAACGCTATGACGATTTGTTTTAAAGACGTCTTTGGGAGAATAATAATAAAAAAAAAAAAAACTTGAAAAGATTATGCGGTCAAAACACTCTTCTTAAAAGTCCTTTTGGCGTTAACGATTCGGAATAGCCATTTGTAAAATCTCCCAGAAGCCATTAAGAGAAGGATAAAAAAATAGAAGGATTTTATAAAAAAAGGATATCGCTCTGAAATGATTTACCCTAGAAAAGATGAATTGTATGTGGGAAGTTAAAGGAGTTTTCCTTCTTGAGTATTCAAGTCATTTAGACAAGAAGAAGAAACCTTGCCAGGGGGAGTATGTAAACAAGACACTGCTCACAGAAGTCCTCTGGGTCAAAAGGATAAATATATCCTTAAAAAATAGAAGGATTTTATAAAAAAAAGGATACCGCTCTGAAATGATTTAGCTAGAAAGATAAATGTATATGGGAAATGACAGGAACTTTCATTCCTGGGTATTCAAGAAGTCATTTCAGGAATTTTCATTCTTGGGTCTTCAAGAAGTCATTTCAGGAATTTTCCTTTCTGGGTCTTCAAGAAGTCATTTCAGGAATTTTCATTCCTGGGTATTCAAGAAGTCATTTAAGGAATATTCCTTCTTGGGCATTCAAGAAGTCATATCAGGAATATTCATTCTTGGGTATTCAAGAAGTCATTTCAGGAATTTTCATTCTTGGGTATTCAAGAAGCCATTTAAGGAATTTTCATTCCTGGGTATTCAAGAAGTCATTTCCGGAATATTCATTCCTGGGTATTCAAGAAGTCATTTCAGGAATTTTCATTTCTGGGTATTTAAGAAGTCATTTCAGGAATTTTCATTCTTGGGTATTCAAGAAGTCATTTCAGGAATTATCATTCCTGGGTATTTAAGAAGTCATTTCAGGAATTATCATTCCTGGGTATTTAAGAAGTCATTTCAGGAATTTTCATTCTTGGGTATTCAAGAAGTCATTTCAGGAATTTTCATACTTGGGTATTCAAGAAGTCATTTCAGGAATTTTCATTCTTGGGTATTCAAGAAGTCATTTCAGGAATTTTCATTCCTGGGTATTCAAGAAGTCATTTCAGGAATTTTCATTCCTGGGTATTCAAGAAGTCATTTCAGGAATTTTCATTCTTGGGTATTCAAGAAGTCATTTCAGGAATTTTCATTCTTGGGTATTCAAAAAGTCATTTCAGGAATTTTCATTTCTGGGTATTCAAAAAGTCATTTCAGGAATTTTCTTTCTTGGGTATTCAAGAAGTCATTTCAGGAATTTTCTTTCTTGGTTATTCAAGAAGTCATTTCAGGAATTTTCTTTCTTGGGTATTCAGGAAGTCATTTCAGGAATTTTCTTTCTTGGGTATTCAAGAAGTCATTTCAGGAATTTTCTTTCTTGGGTATTCAAGAAGTCATTTCAGGAATTTTCATTCCTGGGTATTCAAGAAGTCATTTCAGGAATTTTCTTTCTTGGGTATTCAAGAAGTCATTTCAGGAATTTTCATTCCTGGGTATACAAGAAGTCATTTAAGGAATTTTCTTTCTTGGGTATTCAAGAAGTCATATCAGGAATATTCATTCCTGGGTATTCAAGAAGTCATTTCAGGAATTTTCTTTCTTGGGTATTCAAGAAGTCATTTCAGGAATTTTCATTCTTGGGTATACAAGAAGTCATTTCAGGAATTTTCTTTCTTGGGTATTCAAGAAGTCATATCAGGAATTTTCATTCCTGGGTATTCAAGAAGTCATTTCAGGAATTTTCTTTCTTGGGTATTCAAGAAGTCATTTCAGGAATTTTCATTCCTGGGTATACAAGAAGTCATTTCAGGAATTTTCATTCCTGGGTATTCAAGAAGTCATTTCAGGAATTTTCTTTCTTGGGTATTCAAGAAGTCATTTCAGGAATTTTCATTCCTGGGTATTCAAGAAGTCATTTCAGGAACTTTCATTCCTGGGTATTCAAGAAGTCATTTCAGGAACTTTCATTCCTGGGTATTCAAGAATCATTTCAGGAACTTTCATTCTTGGGTCTTCAAGAAGTCATTTCAGGAATTTTCATTCCTGGGTATTCAAGAAATCATTTCAGGAATTTTCATTCTTGGGTATTCAAGAAGTCATTTTAGGAATTTTCATTCCTGGGTATTCAAGAAGTCATTTGAGGAATTTTCTTTCTTGGGTATTCAAGAAGTCATTTCAGGAACTTTCATTCCTGGGTATTCAAGAAGTCATTTCAGGAACTTTCATTCCTGGGTATTCAAGAAGTCATTTCAGGAACTTTCATTCCTGGGTATTCAAGAAGTCATTTCAGGAACTTTCATTCTTGGGTCTTCAAGAAGTCATTTCAGGAATTTTCATTCCTGGGTATTCAAGAAATCATTTCAGGAATTTTCATTCTTGGGTATTCAAGAAGTCATTTTAGGAATTTTAATTCCTGGGTATTCAAGAAGTCATTTGAGGAATTTTCCTCCCTGGGTATTCAAGAAGTCATTTCAGGAATTTTCATTCTTGGGTATTCAAGAAGTCATTTCAGGAATATTCATTCCTGGGTATTCAAGAAGTCATATCAGGAATATTCATTCCTGGGTATTCAAGAAGTCATTTCAGGAATATTCATTCCTGGGTATTCAAGAATTCATTTCAGAAATATTCATTCCTGGGTATTCAAGAAGTCATTTCAGGAATATTCATTCCTGGGTATTCAAGAAGTTATTTCAGGAATTTTCATACTTGGGTATTCAAGAAGTCATTTCAGGAATATTCATTCTTTGGGTATAAAAGAAGTCATTTCAGGAATTTTCATTCATGGGTATTCAAGAAGTCATTTCAGGAATTTTCATTCCTGGGTATTCAAGAAGTCATTTCAGGAATTTTCATTCCTGAGTATTCAAGAAGTCATTTCAGGAATTTTCATTCCTGGGTATTTAAGAAGTCATTTCAGGAATTTTCCTTCCTGGGTATTCAAGAAGTCATTTCAGGAGTTTTCATTCCTGGGTATTCAAGAAGTCATTTCAGGAATTTTCATTCCTGGGTTTTCAAGAAATCATTTCAGGAATTTTCATTCTTGGGTATTCAAGAAGTCATTTCAGGAATTTTCATTCCTTGGTTTTCAAGAAGTCATTTCAGGAATTTTCATTCCTGGGTATTCAACAAGTCATTTCAGGGATATTCATTCTTGGGTATTCAAGAAGTCATTTCAGGAATTTTCATTCTTGGGTCTTCAAGAAGTCATTTCAGGAATTTTTCTTCCTGAGTATTCAAGAAGTCATTTCAGGAATTTTTCTTCCTGAGTATTCAAGAAGTCATTTCAGGAATTTTCATTCCTTGGTATTCAAGAAGTCATTTCATAAATTTTCATTCTTGGGTATTCAAGAAGTCATTTCAGGAATTTTCATTCCTGGGTCTTCAAGAAGTCATTTCAGGAATTTTCATTCCTGGGTATCCAAGAAGTCATTTTAGGAATTTGTCATCCCTGGGTATTCAAGAAGTCATTTCAGGAATTGTCATTCTTGGGTCTTCAAGAAGTCATTTCAGTAATTTTCATTCCTGAGTCTTCAAGAAGTCATTTCAGGAATTTTCCTTCCTGAATCTTCAAGAAGTCATTTATACAAGAAGAAGAAACCTCGCCAGAGGATTATGTAAACAAGACACTGCTCAGAGAAATCCTCTGGGCCAAAAAAGGATAAATATTTCCACGACCAAATCTTTTAATCTGTTTACATCGAGGTGAAGCTGATTACGTCAACACGTTTTTCCACATTTTTCACACAACCGCAGGATCCATTATAACATCCAAACAATTCACCGAGACATTAATTACAGATAATCCATTGAAATGGGTTTAGTCCTTTTAAGCATCCGAAAAGGGGACTTGAGGGGTCTTTATAGAAACAGAACCCTTCGGTCTGGTTGCTTAAAATTCTCCCCCTCTTTGATTGTGCGAGTTTTCTTCAATTTGCTGCGAACTCTGGGAAAAGTGTACTTGCTGTTTTTTTTATCTACATTGCATTCAATTGGATTAATCAGTTTATTGATTTATATAAAGACGGTGAGGAGAGAGAGAGAGAGAGAGAGAGAGAGAGAGAGAGAGAGAGAGAGAATATTCAAGTTGTTTTATAATGAAAATGGCATTGATTCAGTTTATTAGAGAGAGAGAGAGAGAGGAGAGAGAGAGAGAGAGAGAGAGAATGTTCAAGTTGTTTTTTAATGAAAATGGCATTGATTCAGTTTATTAGAGAGAGAGAGAGAGAGAGAGAGAGAGAGAGAGAGAGAGAGAATGTTCAAGTTGTTTTTTAATGAAAATGGCATTGATTCACGATATCAGAATAAGACGAGCTATCTCTCTCTCTCTCTCTCTCTCTCTCTCTCTCTCTCTCTCTCTACTCATTCCTACAACCTGTGTAGGTTTCGATGATTATAAGAGGGAAGTCGATAATGTGTTTCGAAATGTATTAATAAGAATCCTCCACATTCTTTTTCATTAGTTGAGCTGTTTCCTTCTTGAAAGTTTTCTTTTAATAATAAATCTATTTATGCCTCCACTAGCCTACAGGAAAGTGTCTGAGAAGAAAGTCGTATCAACGTAAAGAAATTAAACCTTTTTTTTCCTTGTCTTCATTTCCTTTTCATATTATAAACATTTTAGCTTAGTTATTCTGTTTAGATCTATTTAATGAGTTTTTTCCCGATATGCCATAATCTATAAATGTTTTTGGTATTTGTTTACAATACCACGTGTGGCATGTACTAAATTAAAAATGGAGTAATTACTCAAAAGTGTCACTATTTATGAATATTTAATGGACACTTTTGAGTAATTATTTCATTTTTTATTTATATATTTTGAATATATATCAAACGTAAGCTGGCATTACGAACTTCTGTTTGGATGACTATGTTGATGATGTCAGTTCCAGGTAGTTTTAGTGAGGCAATCAGGCGAGTTTTTTTTTTTTTTTCTTATATAATTTTATAGTTTTTTTTATAATTACAGCTTATAATCCTATGACGATTTGTTTTAAGGACGTATTTGGGAGAATAATAATAAAAAAAAAAAACTTGAAAGGATTATATGATCAAAACACTCTTCTTAAAAGTCCTTTTTGGCGTTAACGATTCGGAATAGCCATTTGTAAAATCTCCCAGAAGCCATTAAGAGAAGGATAAAAAAATAGAAGGATTTTATAAAAAAAGGATATCGCTCTGAAATGATTTACCCTAGAAAGATAAATGATATATGGGAAGTTAAAAGAATTTTCTTTCTGGAGTATTCAAGTCATTTAGACAAGAAGAAGAAACCTTGCCAGGGGGAGTATGTAAACAAGACACTGTTCAGAAGTCCTCTGGGTCAAAAGGATAAATATTTCCTTAAAAAATAGAAGGATTTTATAAAATAGGATACTGCTCTGAAATGATTTAGCTCGAAAAGATAAATGGTATATGGGAAATGACAGGACCTTTCATTCCTGGGTATTCAAGAAGTCATTTCAGGAATATTCATTCCTTGGTATTCAAGAAGTCATTTCAGGAGTATTTATTCCTGGGTATTCAAGAAGTCATTTCAGGAATTTTCATTCCTGAGTATTCAAGAAGTCATTTCAGGAATTTTCCTTCCTGGGTCTTCCAGAAGTCATTTATACAAGAAGAAGAAACCTCTCCAGAGGATTATGTAAACAAGTCACTGCTCAGAGAAATCCTCTGGGCCAAAAAAAGGATAAATATTTCCACGACCAAATCTTCTAATCTGTTTACATCGAGGCGAAGCTGATTACGTAAACACGTTTTTCCACATTTTTCACACAACCGCAGGATCCATTATAACATCCAAACAATACACCGAGACATTAATTACAGATAATCCATTGAAATGGGGTTTAGTGTTTTAAGCATCCGAAAAGGGGACTTGAGGAGCCTTTATAGAAACAGAACCCTTCGGTCTGGTTGTTTAAAATTCTTCCCCTCTTTGAATGTGGGAGTTTTCTTCAATTTGCTGCGAACTCTGAGAAAAGTGCACTTGCTGTTTTTTTTTATCCATATTGCATTCATTTGGATTAATCAGTTCATTGATTTATATAAAGACGGTGGAGAGAGAGAGAGAGAGAGAGAGAGAGAGAGAGAGAGTCTGTAGATTATTTTTGCAAAGAAATTGGCATTCATACTCTTGAGTAGAAAATTTAGAGAGAGAGAGAGAGAGAGAGAGAGAGAGAGAGAGAGAGAGAGAGGGAGATGTTCAAGTTATTTAATTGAACTAAATAGAGTGAGAAAGACTTAAGTAAGGAAAATTTGATATGTGTGATAACTAAAATATATAGGAATTGTAATACTCACGAGAGAGAGAGAGAGAGAGAGAGAGAGAGAGAGAGAGAGTTTAAATTTACTTTCATTCTGCTTCCTTTGATATTTTTTTTTAGAGACAAGAGATGTATTTCACCTCTCTCTCTCTCTCTCTCTCTCTCTCTCTCTCTCTCTCTCTCTCTCTCTCTTTCTCTCGCTCTCTCTCTCTCTCCAACATACCTTCACGAATAAAATAACTGTTGAAGTCCTGTAGGGAGTATCCCCTGCTGTATGGGACCAGAGAAACAGCCCTTTGGGAAATATATACTGCATTTGTTAAAGACTTATTATGCTTGCTTGCCTGCTTGCTTGCTTGCTTGCTTCGTTTTTTTTCTTTTTTTTTATACAAAATTTCATAAGTGATAAAATAACTGTGGAGATCCTGTAGGGAGTATCCCCTGCTGTATGGGACCAGAGAAACAGCCCTTAAAGTAAAGTAAAGCAATTTTACATCTGAAATTAATTAAACATGCTTATCACTATTGATAAGAGAGAAATGTGGCATGTTGGTGGCTGCAACCTCACCATCTTTGTGAGCTAAGGATGGGGGGTTTAGGGGAGCCTATAGATCTATCTGCTGAAGTATCAGCATTCATTGCCTGGCCCTCCTTGGTCCTAACTTGTGTGGAGAAGGGACTTGGCCGCTGATCATATGTATATATCAGGGCTACTCAACTATTATGAGGAAAGGTCCAGTTAGATAAGTTCCACTGTATACATAGGTCCGGAAATTTTTATTACATGAAATCATGAAAATAAAACAATCAAACCGAGAAAAGGGTAGTAAACCATGATTTTTATTAATTTCATATATATATATATATATATATATATAAGGTCCTGGGAGCATTCGTAAGTTAAATACTGTACATAAGTACTATATACCCCTGACTCAGCAGAGGAAATACACTTGGAAGAATCCATGACCAGGACCTTCGTGTTACTTAAATATATTTTCTTCTCCTGGAGCCTGGGGTCCAACTACAACACTCAGAAGGTCCGGATATGGTCAGTCTCTAGGGCATTGTCCTACTCGATAGGGCAATGTCACTGTCCCTTGTCTCTGCTATTCATGAGCGGCCTTTAAACCTGATTGTTCTTGTCCTTGGGATTGATATAGCATGGTGATGCTAGGCTTTACAAATGGATGAATCGTTGATTAATTATTGGTTTTCTATCCGAGTTAATCCAGATTCCATGATATTAGAGCAGTTGACAATTTACTGATCATTTACGTTACGTGAATTGCACATTTCATGAATGCAAATGTCACGAGAATTGCACATTTCATGATATGAAATGTCACGAGAATTGCACATTTCATGATATGAAATGTTACGTGAATTGCACATTTCATGAGAGGAAATTTTACTGTAATTGCACATTTCATGAAAGGAAATATTACGTGAATTGCACATTTCTTGAAAGGAAATGTTATGTGAATTGCACAGGTCATGAAATGAAATAAGGGAAATGCACATTTCATGAAAGGAAATGGTACACGAATTGCACAATTCATGAAAGGAAATGTTAAATGAATAGCACATTTCATGAAAGGAAATGTTACGTGAATTGCACATTTCATGAAAGGAAAAATTACGTGAATTGCACATTTCATGAAAGGAAATGTTTCTTGAATTGAAAATTTCATCGAAGGAAATATTACGTGAATTGCACATTTCATGATATGAAATGTTACGTGAATTGCACATTTCAGGAAAGGAAATGGTACGTGAATTGCACATTTCATGAGAGGAAATGTTACTGTAATTGCACATTTCATTAAATTAAATGTTACGAGAATTGCACATTTCATGAAATATGTTACGTAAATTGTACATTTCATGAAAAGAAATGCAGTTGAGATTGGGTAATATAACATTTCTATTAATCATCCTATTTTATTTGTTTCCTTATTTTCTTTCCTCACTGGGCTACTTTCCCTGTTGGAGCCCTTTGGCTTACAACATTCTGCTTTACAAACTAGGGTTGTACGTTAGGTATCGATAATAATAATAATAATAATAATACTTGGAGATGTCTTTCTACTGATTTCATAATATCACCCTAGTTTGTTTTTAAAAGAAAGATGGGTTATATTTTTTAAAAACTGCTTTTCTCCTTATTGTTATTATTATTAATTGGAAAAGCAGGATTCTATAAACCCAGGGGCCCCAACAGGGAAAATAGCCTAGTGAAGAACGGAAACAAGGGAAAAAATACTTTTAGAACAGTAACATCATTAAAAATAATTCCTACATAACCTATAAAAACCTTAACAAAACAAGAGGATGAAAAATAAGATGGAATAGTGTGCCCGAGTGTACCCTCAAGCAAGAGAACTCTAACCCAAGAAAGTGAAAGACCATGGCACAAGGCTATGGCACTAACCAAGACTAGCCTTCAAAAGATAGTAGTATATCGGTTAGTACAGGAATAAACAGTATAATCCGATTAAACCATTTTACATAATATAACCTATAGATATAATGGCAGAGTCCAGTAAACTCCATCAATTCTCCAGCAATTGTAGTTGTCGATGGATTTCACACACCACAAATCCTTTCCACCCTCGTCTTGTGAATGGAACCAGCTGGAGCAGATTGATAAACAACATTATCAGCCATTGCTGTTTGGCTACCAGTGACCCTGATGTCAAGGACCAAAATTTGTATGTGTTGGTTGTAGTGTGTGTATAGAGCTAGGTCTCTCTCTCTCTCCCTCTCTCTCTCTCTCTCTCTCTCTCTCTCTCTCTAGTCAATCTGGCCAATATGAAATCGAGGATGTCCTTCTCCTCCTACACACCTCGGAAACTGGCCATTCCAATTACCGGTTTGTCTGGCCCTCTCCTTATCCTTCTCCTTCCTCTTAACATCCTCAGACATATTCCCCACCTCCTCACCCCTGTATGCCCCAACCCTTCCCCTCCTTCCTCCATCCTCTCCCTCCTTTACCTCCTCTGTTTATCGACTTATTTCTTGTTTGTTCCTCCCGTTAGGTCTCTGTTTGCCAATAGATTAATGCCTTCCCCTTAAGCTCGGCCAGGCCTCTCCCGGTTGAGTGAGAGCTAAGCTCTGGGAGACACACACACGTAGCAGAGGCAGGATGCCATCTGCTCATTCCCACTGCTGCCAGGCAGTGTCGATCCTTATACTAAAACCATATTTACACAAGTAATATATATATATATATATATATATATGTAATCTTTCTGAGTAGGGATACCTTAATGTGTATTAGTCAGGGCCACCCATACTGGATTGGTTTGCTGTGAGTGATTAGACGAACAGCTCCAATCATAATCATGACCAGTCCGCATTGGCCAGCGAGGTGATGAAATGGCCAAACAACAGACTTGAATAAGGTTATGTCTGAGGCCTTCGTCCTACAGTGGACCAGAAATGGCTTTATTCGTTTATATATATATATATATATATATACATATGTATGTATTATTTATATATACATATAATTTATATATATACATATGTATGTATGTATATATATATATAAATTATATGTATATGTATGTATATACATACATACATATGTATATATATATAAATTATATGTATATAATATATATATATATATATATATAAATTATATGTATATGTATATATATACATACATACATACATATATATATATATATATATAAAAATTATATATATATATATATATATATATATAAAAATTATATATATATATATATATATAAATATATATATATATATATATATATGCTTTTGTGTACGGTATATGTGCATATATTCTCACCATAAGACCTTACCATC
>NC_090749.1:74470918-74473418 GCF_036898095.1 Palaemon carinicauda
GTGTAATATACAGAAAGATACGCTCCACATCTTTTATCATTGTAAAAGCTTTTTAGCTTAATAAGGAAATATGGCATTATACTTATTTGCACCATATATATATATATATATATATATATACACACAGGAAAAATATAAGCTGTCTGGAGCCTGCTTACGTAGTAAGCTCACAAAAGAATTCTGTTGTTATTGAATCCGTTGTGAGGAAAGAGGCAATCAACAGTTTCTTGAGTGGAACCTGTTTACCTAATGCTAAGGAATTTCTACTTCTCACGTAGAGAAGGCAGTCAAGGGTAATTTCTTTCACTTATCTCTTGATATTTTATTAAATTAAAAAAAAAACTTATTGCTTTTTTTTTGTATTTATTCTCTCTGTTTGTAGACAATCATTTGAGTTTCTACTTACCATATCATATAAGAGATGGCCTTTTAAGAATAGTTATATTTCACTTGACATAGAGTGTCTTTTTAGATAAGACAATATAGTTCTCATTGTCAATTTCATATTCTCTTTTTCTTCTTCTTCTTTGTCTACATCTTTTCCCACTTCTATGTGGGGTCGATGTTTCTGGCCAGCTCTCTCCATCTACCTCTGTCCCACACCTCACCACCGCTTAATCCCTTCTTGCTGAAGCGAGCCATTTCTTTATGCTTTTCCAGTTGATTCTTCAAATCCAGAATCTCCTGAATGAGGGCAGCATTCTCCGCTCTCAGAGTTATGATGTCCTCATGAAGTTTGATGTTTTCCTCAATATCATATTCTAACCTCTTTTAAGTGAAACACAACTGAGAAAAACTTTCCCGACAGGGTTTATTTCCCTCTTAAAGTATGTTGTAATCTTAGAGGAAAAGTAGGATGTAATAATGACTTTAAGAACGTATGGACTTTTTACTTTCTTGAATGGTTAACCATTCCAACATCTTTCATATCATGGATCCATCAGTTTCTAGACATTTCTGTCCTCCATATTTGAGGTTTCTAGATATTTCTCTATTTTTTTGTTTCTAGACATTCCTCTCATTCATACTTGTAATTCTAGACATTTCTCTCATTCATACTTGTAATTCTAGACATTTCTCTCATTCATACTTGTAATTCTAGACATTTCTCTCCTCCATACTTATAATTCTAGACATTTCTCTCCTCCATACTTGTAATTCTTGACATTTCTCTCCTCCATACTTGTAATTCTTGACATTTCTCTCCTTCATACTTTTAAATTTAGACATTTAGCTCATTCTTGTATTTCTAGATATTTCTCTCCTTCATACTTGTAATTCTAGACATTTCTCTCATTCATACTTGTAATTCTAGACATTTCTCGCCTTCATACTTGTAATTCTAGACATTTCTCTCATTCATACTTGTAATTCTAGACATTTCTTTCCTCCATACTTGTATTTCTAGACATTTCTCTCATTCATACTTGTAATTCTAGAAAGTTCTCTCCTCCATACTTGTAATTCTAGACATTTCTCTCATTCATACTTGTAATTCTAGACATTTCTCTCCTCCATACTTGTAATTCTAGACATTTCTCTCATTCTTGTATTTCTAGATATTTCTCTCATTCATACTTGTAATTCTAGATATTTCTCTCATTCATACTTGTAATTCTAGACATTTCTCTCATTCATACTTGTAATTCTAGATTTCTCTCCTCCATACTTGTAATTCTAGACAGTTCTCTCCTTCATACTTGTAATTCTAGACATTTTTCTCCTCCATTCTTGTAATTCTAGACATTTCTCTCATTCATACTTGTAATTTAAACATTTCTCTCCTCCATACTTGTAATTCTAGACATTTCTCTCATTCATACTTGTAATTCTAGACATTTCTCTCATTCATACTTGTAATTCTAGACATTTCTCTCATTCATACTTGTAATTCTAGACATTTCTCTCATTCATACTTGTAAATCTAGACAGCTCTCTCCATTCATGTAGTTTCTAGACATTTCCGTTCTCCATTCGTGTAGTTTCTAGACATTTCTCTCTTCCATTCTTATGGTTTCTAGACATACCTCTCCTCCATTTTTGTAGTTTCTGGACATTTCTCTCCTTCATTTTTGTAGTTTCTAGACATTTCTCTCCTCCATTTTTGTAGTTTCTAGACATTTCTGTCCTCCATACTTGTAGTTTTTAGGTATATATTTCCATATTTGTAGTTTCAATACATCTCTATCCTCCATTTTTATAGTTTCAAGACATTTCTCTCCTCCATATTTGCAGTTTCTAGACATTTCTCTTCTCCATTCTTGTAGTTTCTAGACATTTCTCTCCTCCATACTTGTAGTTTCTAGACATTTCTGTTTTCCATTCTTGTAGTTTCTAGACATTTCTCTCCTCCATACTTGTAATTTTAGACAGTTCTCTCCTCCATAGCTGTAGTTTCTAGACATCTCTCTTCTCCATTCTTATAGATTTTAGACATGTTTCTCCTCCATATTATAGTGTCTAGACATTTTTATCCTCCATACTTGTAGTAACTAGACAT
>NC_090749.1:74490918-74493418 GCF_036898095.1 Palaemon carinicauda
TTATTATTATTATTAGACTAAAGTATTCAAGTCTGCTTTAAAAGCATATAATAATAATAATAGTAATAATAATAATAATAATAATAATACTAATACTAATAATAATAATAATAATAATAATAATAAATTGTTAACAACCATGGCTTACTTTTCTTGGAAATGCAGTCTCTCTGTTTCTAAAGTTGACCCCGTTAACCCGGTGGGAGTCGGCAATTTTATTTTGAAATTCCCAATTGTATCTTGAACTCCAGCTTGACAATTTTTTCAAAGCTTAAACATTGGATGAATTGAAAGGTGATGAGGTCAATTCGTTGAAAATAGTGTTTATTAAATTTAGAAGCCTTCTCTTACAGTTATAAGTACGTGGGCAGATAGAAGGCACATGGGCAGAGACAGGTACTGCTTTTGAAAAGTCTTTTTCATCTTTTTACTAGAATTGTTCGTATTGAAGGAAACACCTTTTCAGGTGTACCATAAAAATGAAAATTCTTTTATTGAGATATGAAAGGAGACGATCTACAGTTGAATGGCATTTTATATATATATATAATTTCGAGGAATTTTTCATTTCGTGGAAAACCCCCCCCCCCCCCCCCCTCAGCGTGAAGGAATCTTTTGTAATGTGAAAAGGAGTTGTCTCGATTTTCAAATCAAATACGCCTTATTTTAGTATTGTCTGGATATATATATATATATATATATATATATATAAATTTTGCACATTTAGACGTGTTTTTCATATCACAATTCATACAAGTTTCCTGGACAAGGGTTCAACTCGCGCCTGGTCAGAAGCTTTTGTCTTTGTGTGATTTCGCCTGGGGATCTGATCCCGAGGTCGTTAAGAGAATCCAGACATTAATGTATCAAAAACATGTGGCTGATTTGATATATATATATATATATATATATATATATATTTCCTGTCAACTTCAGGTAGTGGGGAGAGGAAGTAGTCATTCTCCGAGAGGTACACAAGATAAAAACAAACTGTCCATACCTCTGCCAGCTCATCATTCTTACATTTTCTTTGTTGAAATTTATAATCTTCCAACCATAGGGATAGTTGACCTTCATTACAGTTATGGTGGCCTGGTGGTAGCGTCCTTGCTTGATAGTTGCCAGACTGGGCTTCGAGTCCCGCTCAAACTCCTTAGTTCATTTGGTCGCTGCAACCCCATCATCCTTGTGAGCTAATGGAGGGGGGGGGGAGGTTTAGGAGCCTATAGGTCTATCTGTTGAGTCATCAGCAACATTGCCTGGCCCTCCTTGGTCCCAGCTTGGATGGAGAGAGGGGGCTTGTGCGGTGATCATATGTATATATGGTCAGTCTCTAGGGCATTGTCCTGCTTGATAGGGATATGTCATTGTCCCTTACCTCTGCCATTCATGAGTGGCCTTTAAACCATTGAAGCTGCGGAATTCTCCGACTCTCTCTGTTTTTCTGGAGAATTATAATCGTCATTTCTTTGGTTTCTGAGTCTGTTGCTTCCTCTGGAAAAGTTACTATAGTCAATTCTTTTTAGTGAGGCGCATTTGCACCGACTCGCAGCGGTGCCCTTTTCGCTCGGAAAAGTTTCCTGCTCGCTAATTGGTTGACGAGATAATTCTAACCAATCAGATAGCAGGAAACTTTTCCGAGATAAAAGGGCACCGCTGCGAGTCAGTGCAAATGCGCCTCATTGAAAAAATTGAGTATAGGTTTAATATCACTTACATATTAAACACACATTTTTATTTTGCCCGAAGAGCTCTGCTCCACATGGGCTTGGCCTGAGTCTTTTTTTTCTTTTTGTAAATCTTTGAATGTAAATATTTTTTGTCCAATAAACATTATTATTATTATTATTATTATTATTATTGCTAATTACATTCTGTGTCTCTACCCATACTTTCATGTTCCCTTAAATCTACTCTTAGAGCCTTGCAATAGAATGTTGAGACGTACATAGATTTCAATATCTCTCTCTCTCTCTCTCTCTCTCTCTCTCTCTCTCTCTCTCATCCATTTATCTTTTATATATTTCGCATTTAGTCGTAGGGAAAATTCTTGTTGTCTGATGAGGTGATTAATATCTTCAAGAATTTTGACTTGATATCAATTTAAGATTTTCTTTTCAATTTTCAGTGTGTGGATAATAAAACTGAGAGAGGAGTTACAAAGACATGTTGTAATGGGTTTATGGTAGTTTTAATGGGATATTTATCCTTAGTAATTGTTTCGTAGTTTTTGGTAATAGCATATTAATCCTAATTCAATTACCGCTTTTTTTGCGATTATATTAGCATGTTAGTTTCTTGTCATATTCCTGCAAGTGGTAAAGATTCACTCATATTTATTGTCTATGATTTGCGAAGGTAATCCTGAGTGGTCAATTAGCCTTAAGTTGTTGCTGTTGTTGTTGTTGGTTTTTTTTTTTTTTTTTTTTTTTTTACCAGTAAGCCATAGAACTCTTGTTCTGTCTCAGTTTTTCCTGTCCAAGGCTTAAAGGCCACTCAT
>NC_090749.1:74498418-74503418 GCF_036898095.1 Palaemon carinicauda
AAACTAAATAGATAAACCAGATACTATATATATATATATATATATATGAGTGTGGGGTTATGTATAAATGAACAATTTACTGGTCCCTCATTTTAAATATATATGTTCATTTTATTACTGGGGTTTTAATGCAAACGGGATATGCAAGTATTTAAATCATAGATCAAATTGATGACGAGGAAGAGGAAAAGAGTTGATAGCTGAGACTTAAATTCGCAGATACGAGGATGAAGATTAATAGGATTGAAAGAGTTGATAAGCAAAGTTGATGATAGATACCTTATAAAAGATGAATCTCGCCGGAGAAAAGCTGATAAGAAGAACTAGTTGAAGGATGGAGATTGAATCGAAAGAAGGAAGACGAGGGAAGAAGAAGTCCCTGGAAGAAATCTTATTTGTGAGGCTCTTTTGTCAGAGTTTTGGGGGACCCATACGTCAAAGATAACCCCCCCCCCTCCCTAAAAAAGAGAAATATATATACCCGATTGCGACAGGAACTCTTCGGGAAGAAACCTCCGGTCATAAGTAACGACCGAAGTTTTAAAAAAGGGTCTTTCATATCCATCATCTCCCCTGAGGTATTGTGTGTGTGTGTGTGTGTGTGCGTGTGTGTGGGGTGGGGGGGGGGTAGAGTTCCCCTAAGGTATTGTGGGTGGGGGAGGGTTTAGAGTTTAGTGAGATAGAGTTAAAGTCTTTAGAGTTCTTGACTCTTCGGGTTTATTTATAGAGTCAGGAAAGAGTATATATCGGATATGTGATGAATGGTTCAACTTAGGTTGGGTTTGGGCCCATCGTTGAAGTCCCCCTGGATTTGAATAATTGTATGGTGGTATATTACTTGAAGACAGCAGTCCTCTCCTGTCTATTTTCTTCCATCATACCTTCACTCCCGTCAATTTTTTTAATCCATACTTCGCTCCCGTCAAATTTTTCAAACACACCTTCTCTCCCGTCTATTTACTGTGGGTAGTAGGTTGGCCATGGCACCAGCCACCCATCGAGATACTACCACTAGAGAGTTATGAGGTCCTTTGACTGGCCAGACAGTACTACATTGGATCCTTCTCTCTGGTTACGGTGCATTTTCCCTTTGCCTACACATACACCCAATAGACTGGCCTATACTTTACATATTCTCCTCTGTCCTCATACACCTGACAACACTAAGATTACCAAACAATTCTTCTTCTCTCAAGGGGTTAACTACTGCACTGTAATTGTTCAGTAGCCTCTTAACTCTTGGTAAGGGTAGAAGAGACACTTTAGCTAGCGTAAGCATCTCTTCCAGGAGAAGGTCACTCCAAAACCAAACCATTGTTCTCTAGTCTCGGGTAGTACCATAGCCTCTGTACCAGGTCTTCCATGATCTTGGATTAGAGTTCTCTTGCTTGAGGGTACACGCTTCTTCTTGTTGTGTTAAAGTTTATATAGTTGATACAGGAAATATTTATTTTGATGTTGTTAATCTTCTTAAAATATTTTATATTTCTTTGCTTCCTTTCGTCACAGGGCTATTTTCCCTGTTGGAGATCCTGGGCTTATCACATCCTCCTTTGTCAACTAGGGTTGTAGCTTAGCGATTAATAATAATAATAATAATGCCTTCGTTCACGTCTCTTTTTTTCCTCCATACTTTCGCTCCATCTATGCAAGCCTGTGGTTTACAACAGTCGACCAACCACCAGATAAACAATCAACTAATTGGTTCAAGAGGCACGATGTTTTGCAGGTCATTATTATTATTATTATTATTATTATTATTAATCCGATAAAGAAAGAAACTCATGCATTAGAATTACATTGCTGAGACCTTCTGGTTTGAAGGTGACATTTTAGGAGTACATTTCAAGCAAGAGAACTCTTACCCAAGAGAGTGAAAAGCTATGGTACAGAGGCTATGGCACTACCCAAGACTAGAGAACAAGGGTTTGATTTTGGAGTGTCCCTCTCCTAGAAGAGCTGCTTGCCATAGCTAAAGAGTCGCTTCTACCCTTACCGAGAGGAAAGTAGCCACTGGGACAATTAAGAGTGCAGTAGTTAACCCCCTTGAGCGAATTTTTCTGTTATCTTAGCGTTGTCAGGTGTATGAGGACAGGAGAATGTGTAAGGAATAGGCCAGAGTATTGGTGAATGTGTAGGCAAAGAAAAACGGAGGCCGTATCCAAAGAGGGATCCAACGTAGTAGCCTACTTTCTGGCCAGTCAAAGGACCCAGTAGAATCTCAATGGGTGGCTGGTGCGTGTTCTGTATCTACGGAGAAGGATAGGCCTATTTCTCTGTATTTCTCTTCTCCACGTTTTCCATAACTAATGAAATGTTTTAAACCATTTATCCTCTTTTATTCCATCTGCCATTCCTCCTTGTCATGCAATGCTATATTATTACCTCCGCCAACGATGTTTGGGATGAGGTTATGTTTTCACCCCTGTTTGTCTGGTTATCTGTTTGTGAACAACTTCCTGGCCACAATTTTAATCATAGCGTAGTGAAATTTTCAGGGATTAATTGTTATGCTGAGACGATGAAGTGATTTAATATTGAAAGTCCTAGGTCAAAGGTCAAGGTCAAAATAGAGCAAAAGGTCGACAGAATTAACCCTAACCCTTAACACCAAATTCGCACTTGGTTATCACACAGACTTCAAAACACCCCTACAGTCTAAATTTATTCTGGGAAAGGCAAGCTGGTTGTGAATAATGGGCTTCCGTGGCGGAGGTTTGCACTCTTGAGTGCTTTTCTAGTTTATTAATGATATTACGAAGAACGATTCAATACTATATATTTCCTCTGATGTTTAATTGTTTCTTCTTGCTTGTCGTTTGAGCCAAGCCTCTTTCAGTGAAGTATTTTCCAAGTGAAGTTCATTTAAAGCGATGTATTAAGAGCGAATGTCAGATTCGGCTTTTTACTACTCTTATATTTATTCTAGTTAAAAGTTACTTCGCCACTTCGCCAACGGGTATTATAACGAGAGTTTGAAACAAACATTAGTGTCAAAAATTTGACAAAGGTTATTAAAAGAAATATATTCATTAATTACTATCTTTAATAAACTAAACATTAATTCAACTTCATAATAGTGTTGTAGCGCAAAAATAAACCAAAAAGTTATATCTAGACTTTAAAAAGGTTTTGAAAAAAAAAAATAGGCCTAATCATTCACTTCCCAAGAGAGATTGGTTCACCAGATTTTCAACTGGGCTCCTCAAGGCACTAGAAGAGTTGGGAGACCCAAACCTACATGGCTGAGGACTATCAAGAGTTTGACAAAGGTTATTAAAAGAAATATACACATTAATCATTATCTTTAATATACTAAACCATAAATCAAACTTGATAAAGTTCTAGTGCAAAAATAAACAAAAAGTTATATCAAGAGTTTAACAAAGGAAAAAAATATAGGCCTAATCATTCACTCCCCCAAGAGAGATTAGTTCACCAGACTTTCAACTGGGCTCCTCAAGGCACTAGAATAGTTGGAAGACTCAGGCCTACGTGGCTGAGGACTGTGAAACGAGAAGTAGGAGGTGATAATGGAAAAGTATTGGTTTAAAAGCTCAAGAGTTTAACAAAGGAAAAAATATAGGCCTAATCATTCACTCCCCAAGAGAGATTGGTTCACCAGACTTCCAACTGGGCTCTTCAAGGCACTAGAAGAGTTGGAAGACCCAGACCTACGTGGCTGAGGACTATGAAGCGGGAAGTAGGAAATGATGAATGGAGAAGTATTGGTTTTAAAATCTCAAGATAGAGACGACTAGCGAAATCTAACTGAGGCCCTTTGCGTCAATAGACGTGGAAGGAGATGATGATGATGATTAAGAATCATTCACTAAATTATGAAGAATAGTACCTAAAATCGATTAAACGCTTACTCTCTATAACTCTAGGTAGGTTCCAATGTAATGTCACAGGTTCAAACCCCTAGTCAGGTCTGATAGATTTAATTGAAACACGTCTTACTACGCCTGCCAGATAGGGATGAGTCCGTGGGGGGGGTCACGCCTATGTGGCACTGTAATTTGTTGATAGTTTCTGGGACCCTATTCGATCTGGGAGTATTGCTAATTGGTCGACGCAGCTGGAAATCCAGAAGATTGAATTCTTTAGCACTGTCGATTCAAAGGTGGAAAAAGTATATGATATATTATGTTTTTTCAAAAAGGCCCATAAAAGAAACAGGAAATATGAATAAATCACACTATATTTCGGTCAATAAACATCGACCCTCTTCAGGGTCGATGTTTATTGACCGAAATATAGTGTGATTTATTCATATTTCTGTGTTTCTTTTATGGGCCTTTTTGAAAAAAACATGTTAAACTGTTCGATTACAGTTATAAATAAGACATGATATATTATATATGTGTCTGTATATATATATATATATATATATATATGTATATATACACACACACACACACACACATATATATATATATATATATCTATAGTATACCATTTTGTGTGTTTGTATGTATGTATCATGCAAGTCAAGGAACACATGATTGGAACTAGAATCCCAAAGTTCCACAGTTTTCATTATTATTATTATTATTATTATTATTATTATTATTATTATTATTATTATTATTATTATTATCATGAATATTACTTACTAAGCTGCAACCCTAGTTGGAAAAGGAGGATGCTATAAGCCCAGGGGCTCCAACAGGGAAAATAGGAACCCCGACAAACGTAAGGTCATGTACTTGACCCTTTACGATTGGAGCTGTTAATGATATTTATAAAAATCAGATAAACTTTATGTTCCTATTGAACCTAATGCAATTAATCACTATCTAATGATAATAATATTGTTTATTGGACAAAAAATATTTACACACAAAGATTTACAAAAAGAAAAAAAAAATGACTCAGTCCAAGCCCATGTGGAGCAGAGCTCTTCGGGCAATAATACAGCAAAAATAATATCATCAAATTAAGTAAAAAATAAAAAAATAAAAAGTAAATATGGATATAGATAAACAAAATGTACG
>NC_090749.1:74505538-74508038 GCF_036898095.1 Palaemon carinicauda
AACCCGAGCTGTCAAAAATAATATCTAAATTTCTAGATACATACACGCCCACATACGTATTCAACCTTTTGTGTATGTATATATATATATATATATATATGTATGTATGTATATATGTATTTATATATACATATATATATATCATCATCATCATCATCATCATCTCCTACATTGACGCAAAGGGTCTCGGTTAGATTTCGCCAGTTGTCTTTATCTTGAGCTTTCAATTCAATACTTCTCCATTCATCATCTACTACTTCGCGCTTCATATTCCTCTGCCATATGTATATATATATATATATATATCTATATATAAATATATATCTATATATGTGTATGTATGTAAATATGTATACACACATATATAAATAAATATATATATATATATATATGTATATATATATATATATATATATATTTATATATGTATATATATATATGTATATATTTGAATATATTTATATATGTTTATATATATATGTACATATATTTATATATATATATATATATATATGTATATATATATATGTATATATATATATATATATATGTATATATATATATATGTATATATATATATATATATGTATATATGTGTGTGTGTGTGTGTGTATTTAAATATATTTATTTATATTGTTTTTATATATGTACATATATATATATATATATATATATAGAGAGAGAGAGAGAGAGAGAGAGAGAGAGAGAGATCTAAAATATAATCAACACACAGAACAGGCAGGATTTAGAAGCGGGCACTCAACAACTGATCATATCTATGTAATTAACGAGCAGAAGGATATAATGGACTATAGTCAATTCTTTTAGTGAGGCAGATTTACACCATCTCGCAGGGGCGCCCTTGTAGCTCGGGAGAAGTTTCCTCATCGCTGATTGGTCGGACAAGATCATTCTAACTAATCAGATAGAAGGAAAGTTTTCCGAGCTAAAAGGGCACCGCTGCGAGTCAGTGGAAATGCGCCTCATAGAAAAAAATTGAGTATGGTCAAGGCTGATAATGATGATGATGATGGTCAAAATTGTTAATAGCAATACTCCAGCCACCTCGTCCCTTGCTAAAATGCTATTCCACACTTTTTAAAGAGCCATTTCAACCAAAGGAAAACAGTCCCCAGCTGGAACATGCAAATGTATCATCATATCATTCTCAGGCATGTGATACTGCTTGAACTAAGGGGGGAAGGGCCCCCCCCCCCTTCCCCCCTTAGTTGGAGGGAGGGGGGGGGGGTTTGTAGGGAAGGGGGGGGGGGGGTGGGGTTGTGGAGAGTGATTCTCGCGAGTGAATAACGTCATTGTGTTTTTAAGAGACGAGTTGCTCGCCTCGTTCAAAAGAATTTCCTCATTTTATCTCCCTACCCGGCGTGGGGTAACCCACCGTAATGGGAGAGAAAATTGTGTCTGGAGGTTTCCGAGAATGGTTCGTCTTTTGTTATTTTCCAAAGCAGAAAAAATAAATTTGCATTGAAATAATATTGGATTAAGTAGATTTCGAGTGAAGTGGAATTAGAATTTTTTTTTTTTTTTTTTTTTTTTTGATGGGTGTTTTATCGTTTCCCTAAATACCATTTATACTTTTTTCTGTTTTTATTAAATAACTGATAGTGAGGAAAACTTGAAACAGCTGATAAGGTGATTAAAGTGGACATTTAATTTTGTGGAATACCAATTCATGTTTATATTCACTTTATTTATTTATGAGTTTCTTTCCATTTTTAGCTTCTTTTGAACCCGAGCTGTCAAAAATAGTATCTAAATTTCTAGATACATACACACCCACATACGTATTCAACCTTTTGTGTATGTATATATATATGTATGTATATATGTATTTATATATACATATATCATCATCATCATCATCATCATCTCCTACATTTATTGACGCAAAGGGTCTCCGTTAGATTTCGCCAGTCGTCTTTATCTTGAGCTTTCAATTCAATACTTCTCCATTCATCATCATCTACTTCGCGCTTCATATTCCTCAGCCATATGTATATATATATATATATATATGTGTGTGTGTGTGTGTGTTATATCTATATCTATCTATCTATCTATATATATATATATATATATAAACTATGAAAAGAGACATATGTAAGCCTGTTCGCCTTATAAAGCATTCGCTGCAAGTTTGAACTGCTGAAATTCCACCTCTTCAACTACATGAGTAGGAAGACAATTCCTTAACTTAGTCACAGCTGTGATAAAACTTCTAGAATACTGTGTAGTATTGAGCCTCATGATGGAGAAGGCCTGACTATTAGAACTAACTGCATACCATGCTGACATGAGTCTTTTTATAGTTCATATATGACATATCTGGTTTTGACGTTGTTAATAGTTCATATAGGACATATCTGTTTTGACGTTGTTACTTTTTTTAGAATGATTTATTGTTAATTTATTCTCATTATTTATTTATTTCCTTATTTTCTTTCCTCACTGGGCTATGTTTCCCTATTGGAGCCCTTGGGCT
>NC_090749.1:74515538-74523038 GCF_036898095.1 Palaemon carinicauda
TATATGTGTGTGTGTGTGTGTGTATGTATATATATATATATATATATATATCATAAGCATTTTATTAACAGATTTACATTCCCAATGGCCGAGTATATTATATCAAATAAAGAATCTCTCTCTCTCTCTCTCTCTCTCTCTCTCTCTCTCTCTCTTGAATATCGTGATGATGACGTCATTCAAACCTTAATTTATTTATGTAAGGTAAGACTCTGTCTGGCAGTCTGAGACACGGTGCTATTTTAGGGAAGTAATATCACTTATGCATTGTTATTTTAAGCCATAATAAATTCATCGAATCACTGATACAAGAAGGGTTGCCAGGTTGTTTTTTTCAGGCTAAAAAAACTTAAATTTGTGTTTTTTTTAAGTATGTTAACCTTTAGCAATATCATAAAAAAAGGTTGGCCTTAAATGCTATACTTTTATCCTTTTTGGCCTTTTTAAAGCTGTAGTTGATCAGAAGTTGGCCTTTTAAAGCTGCAGTTGATCAGAAGTTGGCCTTTTTAAAGCTGCAGTTGATCAGAAGTTGGCCTTTTTAAAGCTGCAGTTGATCAGAAGTTGGCCTTTTTAAAGCTGCAGTTGATCAGAAGTTGCCCTTTTAAAGCTGCAGTTGATCAGAAGTTGGCCTTTTTAAAGCTGCAGTTGATCAGAAGTTGGCCTTTTTAAAGCTGCAGTTGATCAGAAGTTGGCCTTTTAAAGCTGCAGTTGATCAGAAGTTGGCCTTTTTAAAGCTGCAGTTGATCAGAAGTTGGCCTTTTAAAGCTGCAGTTGATCAGAAGTTGGCCTTTTAAAGCTGCAGTTGATCAGAAGTTGGCCTTTTAAAGCTGCAGTTGATCAGAAGTTGGCCTTTTAAAGCTGCAGTTGATCAGAAGTTGGCCTTTTTAAAGCTGCAGTTGATCAGAAGTTGGCCTTTTAAAGCTGCAGTTGATCAGAAGTTGGCCTTTTAAAGCTGCAGTTGATCAGAAGTTGGCCTTTTTTAAAGCTGCAGTTGATCAGAAGTTGGTCTTTTAAAGCTGCAGTTGATCAGAAGTTGGCCTTTTAAAGCTGCAGTTGATCAGAAGTTGGCCTTTTAAAGCTGCAGTTGATCAGAAGTTGGCCTTTTTAAAGCTGCAGTTGATCAGAAGTTGGCCTTTTAAAGCTGCAGTTGATCAGAAGTTGGCCTTTTAAAGCTGCAGTTGATCAGAAGTTGGCCTTTTAAAGCTGCAATTGATCAGAAGTTGGCCTTTTAAAGCTGCAGTTGATCAGAAGTTGGCCTTTTTAAAGCTGCAGTTGATCAGAAGTTGGCCTTTTAAAGCTGCAGTTGATCAGAAGGTGGCATTTTCTTACTTTGAAAACCTGGTAACCCTGCATACAAGTAATGTTAAAATAGATCCAAAATCTTTATTATTCAGATGATTTTCCAAAGATAGTTTTCAGAGAGTCTTGGGAGTAAGATATTTGTATTTCGAAATATTTCGATATTAGTAACCTGCTTTTAAAATTGCTTAGTGAAAACACTATTAATTTTATATTGAGTGGATGCTATATGTTAAAAACTTTATTAGATTTTATTAGATTTTGCTTTAGTATAATATACATTATTATAACAAAATTACTGGCCAAGCTACAACCCTAGTTTGGAAAAGCCGATTGCTACAAGCCTAAGGACTCCAACATGGAAATTAGCTCAGTGCGGAAAAGAAATGGAGAAATCTCATGTCTTAATGAAATTAAATTTTTTCTTATTATTATTAGACTAAATTATTCAACTACGCGTTAAAAGCATATACCTGCAATTATATATTGGATGGTGTGAAGAAAGCTCTGGGAGATAGAAGGATAGATGTGAGCGAGGCAAGAGAGCGTGCTAGAAATAGGAATGAATGGCAAGCAATTGTGACGCAGTTCCGGTAGGCCCTGCTGCTTCCTCCGGTGCCTTAGATGACCGCGGAGGTAGCAGCAGTATGGGATTCAGCGTTATGAAGCTTCATCTGTGGTGGATAACAAGGGAGGGTGGGCTGTGGCACCCTAGCAGTACCAGCCAAACTCGGTTGAGTCCCTTGTCAGGCTGGGAGGAACGTTTGATGTAGGCTACCCCCCAAAATTGGGTGAAGTGCCTTGGTACATGTATGTTTGTTATATATTATTATAACAAGATTACAGGCCAAGCTACAACCTTGGTAGGAAAAGCTGATTGCTACAAGCCCAAGGACTCCAACGTGGAAATTAGCTCAGTGTGGAAAAAAAATAGAGAAATTACATGTCATAATGAAATTTTATCTTTTTCTTATTATTATTAGACTAAAGTCTTCAAGTCTGTTTTAAAAGCATATAATAATAATAATAGTATTAATAATAATAATAATAATTTTAAAAATAATTCTAATAAAAATAATAATTTTAATAATAATAATAATAATAATAATAATAATAATAATAATAATAATAATAATAATATTAATAAATTGTTAACAACCATGGCTTCCTTTTCTTGGAAATGCAGTCTCTCTGTTTCTGAAGTTGACCCCGTTAACCCGGTGGGAGTCGGAAATTTTATTTTGAAATTCCCAATTGTATCTTGTACTCCAGCTTGTTTCATAGCTTAAACATTTGATGAATTGAAAGGTGAACGTGGTCAATTCGTTGAAAATAATGTTTGTTAAATTTAGAAGCCTTCTCTTACAGTTATAAGTACGTGGGCAGATAGAAGGCACGTGGACAGAGACAGGTACTGCTTTTGAAAATTCTTTTTCATCTTTTTGATGGAACTGTTGATATTGAAGGAAACACCTTTTCAGGTGTACCACAAAAATAAAAATTCTTTTATTGAGATATGAAAGGAGACGATCTACAGTTGAATGGCATTTTTTATATATATAATTTCGAGGAATTTTTCATTTCGTGACCCCCCCCCCCCCCCCCAGTCAACGTAAAGGAATCTTTTGTAATGTGAAGAGGAGTCGTCTCGATTTTTAAATCAAATACGCCTTATTTTAGTATTGTCTGGATATATATATATATATATATATATATATATAAATTTTGCACATCTAGACGTGTTTTTCATATCACAATTCATACAAGCTTCCTGGACAAGGGTTCAACTCCCGCCTGGTCAGAAGCTTTTGTCTCTATTTGATTTCGCCTGGGGATCTGATCCCGAGGTCGTTAAGAGAATCCAGACATTAATGTATCAAAAACATGTGGCTTATTTGAATATATATATATATATATATATATATAAAATCTTTCTTTTCAAATTCAGGTAAAGGGAGAGGAAGTAGTCATTCCCTGAGAGGTAAACAAAATAAAAACAAACTGTCCATACCTCTGCTAGCTCACCCTTCCTACATTTTCTTTGTTGAAATCTATAATCTTCCAACAGTTATGGTGGCCTGGTGGTAGCGTCCTTGCTTGATAGTTGCCAGACTGGGGTTCGAGTCCCGCTCAAACTCCTTAGTTCATTTGGTCGCTGCAACCCCATCATCCTTGTGAGCTAATGGAGGGGGGGGGGGTTTAGGAGCCTATAGGTCTATCTGTTGAGTCATCAGCAACATTGCCTGGCCCTCCTTAGTCCAGCTTGGATGGAGAGAGGGGGCTTGTGCGGGGATCATATGTATATATGGTCAGTCTCTAGGGCATTGTCCTGCTTGATAGGGCAATGTCACTGTCCCTTACCTCTGTCATTCATGAGTGGCCTTTAAACCATTGAAGCTGCGGAATTCTCCGACTATCTCTGTTTTTCCGGAGTTATAGCCGTCATTTCTTTGGTTTCTGAGTCTGTTGCTTCCTCTGGAAAAGTTACTATAGTCAATTCTTTTTAGTGAGGCGCATTTGCCTCGACTCGCAGCGGTGCCCTTTTCGCTCGGAAAAGTTTTCTGATCGCTGATTGGTTGGACAAGATCATTCTGACCAATCGGAGAGCAGGAAACTTTTCCGAGATAAAAGGGCACCGCTGCGAGTCAGTGCAAATGCGCCTCATTGAAAAAATTGAGTATAGGTTTAATATCACTTACATATTAAAACACACATTTTTATTGCTAATTACATTTTGTGTGTCTCTACCCATACTTTCATGTTCCCTTAAATCTACTCTTAGAGCCTTGCAATAGAATATTGAGACGTACATAGATTTCAATCTCTCTCTCTCTCTCTCTCTCTCTCTCTCTCTCTCTCTCTCTCATCCATTTATCTTTTATATATTTCGCATTTAGTCGTAGGGAAAAATCTTGTTGCCTGATGAGGTGATTAATATCTTCAAGAATTTTGACTTGATATCAATTTAAGATTTTCTTTTCAATTTTCAGTGCCTGGATAATAAAACTGAGAGAGGAGTTACAAAGACATGTTGTAATGGGTTTACGGTAGTTTTAATGGGATATTTATCCTTAGTAATTGTTTCGTAGTTTTGGGTAATAGCGTATTAATCCTGATTCGATTACCGCTTGTGAAGGTGATAGTTCAGTGAGGCTCTCACTTTTAAGATAATTTTTGCTTTTTTGCGATTATATTAGCATGTTAGTTTCTTTTCATATTCCTGCCTGCAAGTGGTAAAGATTCACTCATATTTATTGTCTATGATTTGTGGAAGTAGTCCTGAGTGGTCAGTTAGCCTTGAGTTAATGCTTTTTTTTTTTTTTTTTTTTTTTTTTTTTTTTTTTTTTTTTTGGTACCAGTAAGCCATAAAACTCTTGTTCTGTCTCAGTTTTTCCTGTCCCAGGCTTAAAGGCCACTCATGAATGACAGAGGCAAGGGACAGTGACATTGCCATATCAAGCAGGACATTGTCCTAGAGGCTGACTATATACATATGATCAGCGCCCAAGCCCCCTCTCCACCCAAGCTAGGACCAAGAAGGGCCAGCAATGGCTGCTGATGACTCAGCAGATAGACCTGCAGCCTTTCCCAAACCCCCCCCCCCCATCCTTAGCTCACAAGGATAATAAGGTTGCAGCGACTAAAGGGAAGTAACGAGTTTGAGAGGGACTGGAATCCCAAGTCTGGCGTTCACCAGTCAGGAACGTTATCACATTGGCCACCACGACCCCAACTGAAAGGGTCTGGTACTTTTTCTGGAATGAGGTAACCCCTTTTTTTCCTTTCCCTCTTCATTTTTACTTTTACTCTGGACTATTTACAATTCCCTCTTCATTTTTGCTTGGACTCTGGGACTATTTAAAATTCTATCTTAATTTTTACTTGGACTCTGGACTATTTAAAATTCCCTCTTCATTTTGCTTGGACTCTGGACTATTTAAAATTCTATCTTAATTTTTACTTGGACTCTGGACTATTTACAATTCCCTCTTCAATTGCACTTGAACTCTGCACTATTTACAATTCCCTCTTTATTTTTACTTGCACTCTGGACTATTTATAATTTCTTCTTCATTTTTACTTGCACTCTGGACTATTTACAATTCTCCCTTCATTTTTACTTGCACTCTGGACTATTTATAATTTCTTCATTTTACTTGCACTCTGGACTATTTACAATTCTCCCTTCATTTTTACTTGTACTCTGGACTATTTACAATTCCCTCTTCATTTTTACCTGTACTCTGGATTATTTACAATTCCCTCTACATTTTTACTTGTACTCTGGACTATTTACAATTCCCTCTTCATTTTTACTTGTACTCTGAACTATTTACAATTCCCTCTACATTTTTACTTGTACTCTGGACTATTTACAATTCCTTCTACATTTTTACTTGTTCTCTGACTATTTATAATTCCCTCTTCATTTTTACTTGTACTCTGGACTAATTACAATTCCCTCTTTATTTTTTCTTACACTTCTTGACTATTTGCAGAAATTACAGACCAAAATTTTTAGCCTTGTGGGCCTTAGGCCTTCCTATCAAAGAAGAATATTGGAAAAAGCATGATTTTATACTTTCTTTTTGTCCATATTCCTGTCCCGTCAGATCCTGATAACGACATCAGGCGATTGTCACCTGGACGATCAATACGTTTTTTAGTTTTCCTGTAAGAATTTTTTTTTTTTTTTTTCAAAAATGGAAAATAGAAACAGGACACAAATATCATCGTGACTCCGTCATTGTCGTTTTCACCCATTGCAATTTTTTTTTTTTTTTTATGTGCCCCATTTCAATCCTGTCCATCTCTTTTGTTTCTCTGATCAGAAAATCTTTATCCTTTGATCGTTTCTCTTCTATTTTTTTCTATTTCTTCTTTTTTTCTATTTTAGTCCTTTTTTGTAGCACTAGGTGGGAATGTAAAAGTGTGCAAGGGAAGACTTTTTAGACTTTTTTTTTTTTTTTTTTTTTTTTTTTTTTTTTTTTATGATCTCGCTCTATACAATGGAATCAATCTCAGTTCCTGTCAGCGATGAAAAGTGTCCCTTGGCTATTTTTGGCTTTGGATATCGGTAACCCTTTTTGGGGTGAATTTTTATTTTTTCTTAATGGAAGTTTTTTTTTTTTTTTTGATTTATGAAATTATTTTCCAATTATTCTTCATTTGACAAATTTTTCTTTGAATTCTGTTATATATTTCATTGGTTTTTAAATATGTTAGGATGTATTTTTAATATTTGTAATATATTTTTTACAATATATATATATATATATATATATATATATGTATATATATGTATATATATGTATATATATATATATATATGATTTATATATATAAATATATATACAAATATATATATATATATAAATATATATATATATATATATATATATAAATATATATATATATATATACATAATATATATGTATATATATACATAATATATATGTATATATATACATATATATATATATGTATATATATATACATATATATATATACATATTTTAAAAGAGCCATATATTTTAATACTCCAATTTCTAGAATCTCTTATCGACCTCGGCATCAGAGCCCCAAGGCGAAACCACTCAAAGACAATAGCTTCTGACCAGCCTGGAATCGAACCCTGGTCCAGGAAGCTGGCATGACAGTGACAATACCATTTAGCCACACATATCACACACACACACACACACACATATATATATATATATATATAATATATATATTTATGATTTTTACATAAGACACATGCCACACACATTAAATAAGTCACATATACCGTTTAATATAATCTCGGGAATAAGGTTTCATTAATTGCTCAGGTAGAATTACCCATAAAATGAATTTATCATAGAGATATTCGATCCCGAGGCATAATGAAATGAAACTAACCAATGTTAGTATTTTAGTGATGAAATAACTATTTATATATATATATATATATATATATATATATATCTTTTCCGTGTATCTATGCTTAAGGAAATTCTTATGAACAATAAATTTATTTATAGCTATCTATGCAAGATAAATTATTTTCAGACACGTCGCCATTAAAGCTGACCTGTGTCCTTCACCTTATCGACAGAAATATCAACACAAAAATCTACATTTTTGGTGGCCATGAATTTCCATAGTTGATTAAAAGATGATATTTGATCCATCAGTTTTATTTGTTCTGAAACTTC
>NC_090749.1:74525538-74540538 GCF_036898095.1 Palaemon carinicauda
ATTTATATATATATATATATACTATATATCTATACATACATAATTATATATATATATATATATATTATATGAGTGTGGGGTTATGTATAAATGAACAGTTTACTGGTCCCTTATTTTAAATATATATGTTCATTTTATTACTGGTGTTTTAATGCAAACGGGATATGCAAGTATTAAAATTACAGATCAAATCAATGACGAGGAAGAGGAAAAGAGTTGATAGCTGAGACTTAAATTCCTTGATACGAAGATGAAGATTAATAGGATTGAAAGAGTTGATAAGCAAAGTTGATGATAGATACCTTATAGAAGATGAATCTCGCCGGAGAAAAGCTGATAAGAACTAGTTGAAGGATGGAGATTGAATCGAAAGGAGGAAGACGAGGGAAGAAGAAGTCCCTGGAAGAAATCTTATTTGTGAGGCTCTTTTGTCAGAGTTTTGGGGGACCCATACGTCAGAGATAACCCCCCCCCCATCCCCAAAAAGAGAAATATATATACCCGATTGCGACAGGAACTCTTCGGAAGAAACCTCCGGTCATAAGTAACGACCGAAGTTTTAAAAAAGGGTCTTTCATATCCATCATCTCCCCTGAGGTATTGTGGGGTGGGGGTGGTGGATGGGTGGAGGCAGGGGGTAGAGTTCCCCTAAGGTTTTGTGGGTGGGGGAGGGTTAGAGTTTAGTGAGATAGAGTTAAAGTCTTAGAGTTCTTGACTCTTCGGGTTTATTTATAGAGTCAGGAAAGAGTATATATCGGATATGTGATGAATGATTCAACTTCGGTGGGTTTGGGCCCATCGCTGAAGTCCCCCTGGATTTGAATAATTGTATGGTGGTATATTACTTCTTTGAGAGCAAACCTCTCCTGTCTACTTTCTTCCACCATACCTTCATTTCCGTCAATTTTATTTTTTAATCCATAACTTCGCTACTGTCTTTTTCTTTTCTCCCTACCTTCACTCCCCGTCACCACATGGGCTTTGACTGAATCTGATTTTTTTTTTTAATATTAATGTAATTTATTTTCTGTCAAATAAAATTTATTATTATTATTATCTTTAATCCATACTTTCGTTCCTGTCTATTATTTTCCTGCATAACTTCGTTCCCGTCAATTTTTTTAATCCATACCCTCGCTCCTGTCAATTTTATTCTTAAATTCATTCCTTCGCCCCCGTCCTTTTTTTCATTCCATAACTTCGTTCCCGTCTATTTCCTTTCTCCATAACTTTGCTCCCGTCAATTTTTTTAATCCATTACTTCGTTCCCGTCTATTTCTTTTTCCATACCTTTGCTCCCGTCAATTTTTTTCATTCCATAAATTCGTTCCCGTCTATTTCTTTTTCCATACCTTTGCTCCGTCAATTTTTTTAATCCATTACTTCGTTCCGTCTATTTCTTTTTCCATACCTTTGCTCCCGTCAATTTTTTTCATTCCATAACTTCGTTCCCGTCTATTTCCTTTCTCCATACCTTTGCTCCCGTCAATTTTTTTCATTCCATAACTTCGTTCCCGTCTATTTCTTTTTCCATACCTTTGCTCCCGTCAATTTTTTTCATTCCATAACTTCGTTCCCGTCTATTTCCTTTCTCCATACCTTTGCTCCCGTCAATTTTTTTCATTCCATAACTTCGTTCCCGTCTATTTCTTTTTCCATACCTTTGCTCCCGTCAATTTTTTTAATCCCTAACTTCACTACTGTCTCTTTATTTTCTCCCTACCTTCGCTCCCCGTCACCACATGGGCTTGGACTGAACCTGAATTTGGAAGTTGGAAGGAGGTTATGTCTTCACCCCTGTTTGTCCCTTTGTTTGTTCGTGAACAACATCTTGGCCACAATTTTAATCATAGACTAGTGAAACTTTCATGGATTAATTGTTAGGTTGAAACGATGAAGTAATTTAATATTGAAAGTCCTAGGTCAAAGGTCAAGTTCATGCAAAGGTTCGACCGAATTAACCCCCCAGGTCAAAGGTCAAGGTCAAAATAGAGCAAAAGTTCGACCGAATTAACCCTAACCTAAACCCCAAGTTCGCACATGGTTTTCGCAGAGACTTCAAATACCCCTACAGTCTAAATTTATTCTGGGAAAGGCAAGCTGGTTGCGAGAAATGGGCTTCCATGGCGGAGGTTTGCACTCTTGAGTGGTTTTCTAGTTTAATAATGATATTACGAAGAACGTTTCAATACTAAATATTTCCTCTGATGTTTAGTTGTTTCTTGTTGCTTGTCGTTTGAGTCAGGTCTCTTTCAGTGAAGTATTTCCCAAGCGAAGTTCATTTAAAGCGATGCATTAAGAGCGAATGTCAGATTCGGCTTTTTACTACTCTTATATTTATTCTAGTTAAAAGTTACTTCGCCAACGGGTATTATAACGAGAGTTTGAAACAAACATTAGTGTCAAAAATTTGACAAAGGTTATTAAAAGAAATATACACATTAATCACTATCTTTAATAAACGTTAATTCAACTTCATAATAATGTTCTAGTGCGAAAATAAACAAAAAGTTATAACTAGATTTTAACAAAGGTTATTAAAAAAAAATAGGCCTAATTATTCACTTCCCAAGAGAGATTGGTTCACCAGACTTTCAACTGAGCTCCTCAAGGCACTAGAAGAGTTGGCAGACCCAGACCTACATGGTTGAGAACTATCAAGAGTTTGCAAAGGTTATTCAAAGAAATATACACATTAATCATTATCTTTAATAAACTAAACATAAATCAAACTTGATAAAGTTCTAGTGCAAAAATAAACAAAAAGTTATATCAAGAGTTTAACAAAGGAAAAAATATAGGCCTAATCATTCACTCCCCAAGAGAGATTGGTTCACCAGACTTTCAACTGGGCTCCTCAAAGCACTAGAAGAGTTGGAAGACCCAGGCCTACGTGGCTAAGGACTATGAAACGAGAAGTAGGAGGTGATGAATGGAAAAGTATAGGTATAATAGCTCAAGAGTTTAACAAAGGAAAAAATATTGGCCTAATCATTCACTCCCCAAGAGAGATTAGTTCACCAGACTTTCAACTGGGCTCCTCAAGGCACTAGAAGAGTTGGAAGACCCAGACTTACGTGGCTGAGGACTATGAAGCGCGAAGTAGGAAATGATGAATGGAGAAGTATTGGTTTAAAAGCTCAAGAGTTTAACAAAGGAAAAAATATAGGCCTAATCATTCACTCCCCAAGAGAGATTGGTTCACCAGACTTCCAACTGGGCTCCTCAAGGCACTAGAAGAGTTGGAAGACCCAGACCTACGTGGCTGAGGACTATGAAGCGCGAAGTAGGAAATAATGAATGGAGAAGTATTGGTTTACAATCTCAAGATAGAGACGACTGGCGAAATCTAACTGAGGCCCTTTGCGTCAATAGGCGTTGGAGGAGATGGTGATGATGATGAATCATTTACTAAATTTTGAAGAATAGTACCAAAATCGATAAAACGATTACTCTCTCCAACTCTAGATAGGTTCCCATGTAATGTCCCAGGTTCAAACCCTAGTCAGATCTGATAGATTTCATTGAAACACGTCTTACTACTCCTACCATATAGGGATGAGTCCGTGGTGCAGTAATTTGCTGGTAGTTTCTTAGAGCGCATTCGATTCGAGAGTATTGCTAATTGGTCGACGCAGCTGGGAATCCAGAAGATTGAAGTCTTTAGCATTGTTGATTGCAATGTGGGAAAAGTATGTTATATATATATATATATATATATATGTATGTGTGTATCTATATATATGTGTGTATGTATATATATATATATATATATATGTGTGTGTGTGTGTGTGTGTGTGTATAATTTATATGTATACATATATACGTATATATATATATATATATATGCATATATATACGTATATATATGTATATATAATTCATATATATACATATATATACAGTATATATTTTGTGTAGGTATGTATGTATGTATCATGCAATTCAAGGAACACATAATTGGAGCTAGAATTCCAAAGTTTCACAGTTATGATTATTAATATTATTATAACTAGTTAAGCTACAACCCTTGTTGGAAAAGCAGCATGCCATAAGCCCAGGGGCTCCAACAGGGAAAATATGAACCCTGACGAACGTATGGTCACACACTAACCCTTTACGATTGGAGCTGTTAATGATATCTACAGAAATCAGATAAACTTGATGTTCCTTTTGAACCTAATGTAATCAGTCACTATTTACTCGTAACAGTATTAAAATCAACATATTATAGTAGTCATAATAGTATTTATTATTACAGATTATTATTATGTTAATAAAGTCTGTCCTCAATATTCATTGTCGACTTATCTGTTCCAGTCGAAATTGGTTTCTGTTAAATCAGAAGGATTTCAGTTGTCTCAGAAAGATGTCAGTAGCCTTTGATATTGCAGTCCTGGAAGGCTGGAAATCTGTCAAGGAAGATACTTGGAGGAAAGAGATGAGAGAGAGAGAGAGTGAGAGAGAGAGAGGAGAGAGAGAGAGAGAGAGAGAGAATTTACGTTGTATTGTAATGCACATTGGAAACAGAAGGTAGAAAGAAAGAGTTGGTTTGCAGAATTTAAGGTGATTTTGGAATTGAGAGAGAGAGAGAGAGAGAGAGAGAGAGAGAGAGAGAGAGAGAGAGTTTACGTCTTATAGAGAGAGAGTTTACGTCTTATTGTAATGCACATTGAAAACAGAAGGTAGAAAGAGCAAGGTGATTTGCATAATCAAATGTCATTTTGGAATTGAGAGAGAGAGAGAGAGAGGAGAGAGAGAGAGAGAGAGAGAGAGAGAGATTATAGACTGGGTATATCTTAGGACCTCAACAGTTACCAATACATTTTATAACTAATAAAATAAATCCTCCTGAGTCGTTAATGAATATATATTGGACTAATCTCTCTCTCTCTCTCTCTCTCTCTCTCTCTCTCTCTCTCTCTCCATTCCAAAATGACCTTAAATTCTGCAAACCAACTTGTCTCTCTACCTTCCGTATTCAATGTGAATTAGAATACGACTTAGAGTCTCTCTCTCTCTCTCTCTCTCTCTCTCTCTCTCTCTCTCAATACCAAAATGGGCAGTTCATTCTGCAAACCTCCTTACACCTTCTACCTTGGGCATTAGAATACGACGCAACTTTCTCTCTCTCTCTCTCTCTCTCTCTCTCTCTCTCTCTCTCTCATATATCTTTTCCTCCAAAGGTCCCTCCCTGACTGATTGACAGATCTCCAGCCTTCCAGGACTGCATATCAAAGGCTATTGACATCGCTCTGAGACACTTCAAGTCTCTCTGATTCAACTGAAACCCAATTTCGCCTCCTGAGTTGGAACGGATCTGACGACGATAAATATAAAGAACAGATTCTATTACCTGAATATTAATAACAACCAAGATGATAAAAATATTGTTACTATATATTATAATTGTATTTTTTAATATTGATGACAACCAGGACGATAAAAGCCTTGTTATGACAATTGTATTATCTTTATTTTTTTTTTTTAAATTTTGTGACAAAGGTATTGAACATGAGAGAGAGAGAGAGAGAGAGAGAGAGAGAGAGAGAGTCATAAAGTAAAAAATCTTTATTCCATTATAAAATGGTTATTCTGCTACATAACAATATAAATTATTTACGTAAAATACACAATAAATGGATTGTAAAATTCTAGTATATATATGCATTCAACTATAAAAAATCATTGCTTAAGTTACCTTTTGAAAAATACAGTACTAACATTTATATATTTTCTTACTTCAAAGGGTAGTTTGTTCCAGGAAGCTAGGCCCCTTATTGCCATTGAGCGTGAACCTAGATCTACCTGTATACATATAGATGTTCCATTCTGTCTTATTAATGCATTCCTACTGTTACCAACTGTAAGAAATGTGTATAGCCAGTTGGGATATTCTTTTCTCAAACTGTTAAAAATACACAAACATCGTACATACACTTTTCTTTTAATTATATCCACTTTAATTGCTTTAGGGTTGGGGTAATAACGGGTACTCTACCTGCAAAGTTTTAGTTTTGAGCTTTTTCCATGTACATGTCATGAGTTACCCTCCATATCTTATTATTATTATTATTATTATTATTATTATTATTATTATTATTATTATTATTATTATTAATTGCTAAGCTACAACCCTATTTGGAAAAGCAAGACACTATAATCCCAGGGGCCCCCAACAGGGAAAATAGCCCAGTAAGGAAAGGAATACAGTAGTTTATTACACCCAAGAACAGACTTTTCATAATCAAAGTAATCTTTTACTCAACTTAGATACTTTAGAAGGCCACTAACTCGTCAATGTGGGTACTGAATGTCATATACCTGTCCAAGAGAGAGAGAGAGAGAGAGAGAGAGAGAGAGAGAGAGAGAGGTGGGGTCGGGGGAGTGAGTAGGTGGATAGTAGTCTAGCCAAGGAAAACATGGACAACAGAAGTGAAAAGATTTAGGGTGATAAACATCTCCCTGGGGAGTCCTATACGCTACTCTATGAGGGAAAGGTAGGAAGGAGCAGGATAAGAAAGGATGAGAAGGTAAGGATTTTGGGGGATGAATAGTCCCGTGTTTAAAGAGAGGGCGTAGGATGTTTTACAAGGATATCTGCAGACAGCGGTCAGGCCCAGCGGAGGGAAAATATGAAAGGAGAGTCAGAGGGTAATGATAATAACAGTAAGGATGATAACATTTTATTCCTATATGATGATGATAATAATAATAATAATAATAATAATAATAATGCCTGAGAACTTCAAATCAATCAATCATTTAATAATAATAATAATAATAATAATAATAATAATAATAATAATAATAATAATAATAATAATAATAATGATAAAAAATAATAATAATAGTAATAATAATGATAATAATAATGATAATAATAGTGAGGATGATGAAAATAATAATAATAATAATAATAATAATAATAATAATAATAATAATAATAATAATTCATCAAACAAAAGTAAAGGGTAAGGAAAGGTCTATAGACCTTGGGGGTAAGGTAAGGGGGGTTATTTGGTAGAAAGACTTGATCTTGGGATCGAGGGGTGGGGGGGGGGGGGGTTGTCAGTGTGTGTAGTTGTGTTTACATGCCAGAACTATCATTGTTGACGGTTTGTCCAGACCTTCGAACCTGTTCCTTCGCTTCTACGTGGGAACAGTAACCTCCATCTGATTATCTACGGATCTCTCTGTTTCTCTGTACCCTACGTTTACCTTTTATCTCCTTCTTTCCCACACCGAGTGACCCTTGAGTTCTACCTCCTTCCTTCCCACACCGAGTGACCCTCGAGTTTTACCTCCTTCCTTCCCACACCGAGTGACCCTCGAGTTCTACCTCCTTCTTTCCCACACCGAGTGACCCATGAGTTTTACCTCCTTCCTTCCCACACCGAGTGACCCTCGAGTTTTACCTCCTTCCTTCCCACACCGAGTGACCCTCGAGTTCTACCTCCTTCCTTCCCACACCGAGTGACCCTCGAGTTCTACCTCCTTCCTTCCCACACCGAGTGACCCTCGAGTTCTACCTCCTTCCTTCCCACACCGAGTGACCCTCGAGTTCTACCTCCTTCCTTCCCACACCGAGTGACCCTCGAGTTCTACCTCCTTCTTTCCAACACCGAGTGACCCTTGAGTTCCCTCCTTCCTTCTCACACAGAGTGACCCTTGAGTGACATTTTTCTTCGCTCCTCTTGTCTCCTTTCGGGTCATTAAGAATTGAATATTTTATATTGTTAATTAATTTTGTTTTAATTTCCTTATTTACTTTTCTCATTTGGCTGTTTTCTTTTTTGGAGCCCTCGGGCTTATAGCATACTGATTTTCCAATTTGGGTTGTAGCTTAGCAAGTAATAATAATAATTATAATGATAACAATATTAATAATGATAATGATAATAATAATAATAATAATTAATGATAATATTAATAGTAATAATAATAAAAAAAATGAGGATAATAATATTGATAATAATAATAATAATAATGATAATAATAATAATATTAACAACAACTAATAATAATAATAATAATAATAATAATAATAATAATAATAATAATAATAATATAACAACAACTAATGATAATAATAATAGTAATAATAATAAAAACTAAAGATAATAATAATAATAATAATAATAATAATAATAATAATAATAATAATAATAATAATAATAATAATAATAATAATAATAATAATAAAGCTTTTCATATTTTCTGTCTGGTACGTATTTTGAGGTAGTAATGATATGGTGTATGATTACGTGTATGGAAATGACGTACTAGGCGTTCGTATATTGATGAATGATCGATGAATGAGCTAATGAAGGAAATAAGATTAATATGTAATTGTAATGATACAGGAAATTCGAGATTTTCGAAATTACTGCATGTCAGTAAATTTGTGTGTTGGTTTTAGTGTGTTTTTTTTATTAGTATAACATTATTCATACACATTTAGTTTACTATCCTATTCTAAAAACTTATTAGCTTTTAGGGTATGGTAATTAAGGTAAATCAAAATGCATACCTGATTAAATTTTCTAAAGCATTTGTTTAATTACAAATTTATCCGCCGCATTGATGGCGGCGCTGCTGCAGACGATTTTTATTTTTTCTTTTGATTCCCACCAACACACACCACAAACTAAACAAATTGCATTACGAGGCAAAACTTGTGAGTTTTCTAATTAATTTAGAGCAATTCTTTCAACTGAACAGCATCAATATTTTTATTATATGACATTAAAACGAAGACTCGAATATACGAACTCAAGGTATTAGATAATTTTAGTTTTTCATATTTTCTGCTTTGTACATATTTTGAAAGATGGCACAGAGAGGTTTAAGGTAGAAATTACCTTTAGATTGATAGCGTATGGAAAGTGCGTATTAAATTATTTTAATTTTTCATATTCCCTGCTTTGTACATATATTGAAAGATGGCGTAGAGAGGTTTAAGGTAGAAATTACCTTTTGATTGATAGCGTATGGAAAGTGCGTATTAATTAATTTTTCATATTCCCTGCTTTGTACATATATTGAAAGATGGCATAGAGAGGTTTAAGGTAGAAATTATTTTTAATTGTTGCCGTATATGGAAAGTGCGTATTAAATAATTTTAGTTTTTTCATATGTTGCTTTGCACATAATTTGAAAGACTGTGTAAAGAATTTTGAGGTAGTTATGATTTTTTTTACGCCGTGTGGAAAGTACTTATTTATAGATCATGGAAATAGATGCTTCATGACCAATATTGGACATTTTTCACTCTTCGTTTCCCAAGACTGTTCTCTCCTATGGAAGCTTCTTTAGTAAGTTGCTAGGTTCTTCTATAAAAGGTCTGGAAAATTGGAAGTTTTTTTTTTTTTTTTTTTTTTCTTTTTTTTTTTTTTTTTTTTTTTTTGTATATCACATGTTTACTTCTTTGTCACTTTTCGGCGTCAATGACCTTCAATGTCAGGATGCCAAAGAATTTCAAATCAATCAATGAAAACCAAGTGACCAAAAAAGTGGAAATTGGAAGGTTTTTTTTTTTTTTTTTTTTTTTTTGTATCACATGTCTACTTACTTCTCTGTCACTTTTCGGCGTCAATGACCTTCGATGTCAGGATGCCAGAGAATTTCAAATCAATCAATCTCTGTCACATTTGTACATATTTGGTCTGCAGTGATATCAGAAAACCAAGTTTCCAAAAAAGTGGAAATTGAAATTTTTTTTTTTTTTTTTTTTTTTTTTTGTGTGTATATCACATGTCTCCTTCTCTGTCACTTTTCGGCGTCAATGACCGATGTCAGGATACCAGAGAATTTCAAATCAATCCATTTCTGTCACATTTGTACATATTTGGTCTACAGTGATATCAGAATACTAAGTGACCAATAAAAGTGTAGTTTTCAGAAATAGATAAAAATCTGAAACTGAAAATATATTTTGTATATATGTGAAAAAATAAACACGAAGTAAAATGGTAGCTGAATATGTATAATGTCCTCCTAACCCCATTGACACAAAGGGCCTCGGTTAGATTTTGCCAGTCGTCTCTGTCATGAGTTTTTAATTCAATACTTCTCCATTCAGCATTCATCATCATCTTCATTTATGAAAATGATGTATTAGAGTAATAATAATAATAATAATAATAATAATAATAATAATAATAATAATAATAATAATAATGTTTATTGGACAAAACATATTTACATACAAAATATTTACAAAAAAGACTCAGTCCAAGCCCATGTGGAGCAGAGCTCTTCGGGCAATAATACAATTAAAATAATATCATCAATTAAAAGAAATTATAAAAAGTAAATATTGGTTTAGATAAACTAAATGTACACATACATATACATAAGTATATACATATGCATACATATACACATACATATACATACACACACATGTACATATACATACACACATGTACATATACATACACATATACACATAGTTACATATAAATGAGACTTTTAGCCTAAAAATGAATGGAAATGTATATTCATGTAATAAAGAAGGGCAGAATGATAAACAGTGCAAATTTTGAATTTAAACATTGATATGGTTGAAGTGCTAGAATTACAAATGTATACAAGCAATAAACCGTAAAAATATACTGTTCTGAGCAGTATTACAGTAAAATACAGGCGACTGTAATTTTTACCATACGTGGTAATTATGATATTATCTTTAAGGGGTTTGTGACCGTAATATCATTCCTTTACGTCAATATATCCGTTTTTTAAAAACAATAAATGCCCTGCAACATTTATTCCAGGATTTTTAACTTTTTATTTTACGGCAAATTTTTAACAGGGTAGTAATAATAGATTATGTATTTAATATACAATTATATAAAGTTTCTCACGTCTGTCATTATTTTTCTTTCCTGGTAAGTTATATAGTAATAATAAATAGTTTATCATTTGATTTATAAATACATTAATTCTCATACATCTGTCATTACTTTTCCACTAGTAAAAAAAAAAAAAAATAAATAAAAAATGGATTCTGTCATTGAATATACTCATACCTTTACAGAAGTATATTTTATACATTATGTATAAGTAGATAAACATTGGTGTTAGAATATTATTAAGTTATTTAGCATATTTTATTTCAACCTGACTCCGCATTTATGCATAAATGTAAGAAATATTATGAAGCATTAATAATAAATTTCACTTAAAGTTCATATACAACTAAAATGTAAATCTGCATTAGTAAAAGGTAATTTTTAAAATTCATGGAAATTTACGTAGCATTAAAGGTAATTTTCAAAATTCATGCAATTTTATGCAGTGCATTAAATGTAATTCTAAAATTAATGTAATTTGGTGCAGTGAATTAAAAGTAATTTTAAAAATTCATGGAATTTTACGCAGTGCATTAAAGGTAATTTTTTAAATTCATGGAATTTTGTGCAGTACATTAAAGGTAATTTTTAAAATTCATGGAATTTTACGCAATGCATTAAAGATAATTTTTAAAATTAATGTAATTTGGTGCAGTGAATTAAAGGTAATTTTTAAAATTCATGGAATTTTACACAGTGCATTAAAAGTAATGTTTAAAATTCATGGAATTTTACGCAGTACATTAAAGATAATTTATTAAAATTCATTGAATTGTATGCAGTACATTAAAGGGAATTTATTAAAATTCATTGAATTTTATGCAGTACATTAAAGGTAATTTTTAAAATTCATGGAATCTTATGCAGTGCATTAAAGGTAATTTTCAAAATTCACGGAGTTTTTTTGCAATGCATTAAAGGTAATTTGGTGAAAATCGGTCAAGAAGTTTTGAAGTAATCCTGGTAACAAACAAACAAACAGTTAAATAAATGCAAATGAAGATTGCCAATGTTTTAATCTTGCCATTTTTTCATGAACAGACCATAAATGAATCGGCTATTTTTTGCCTTGTAGGAGCCCTTGGGCTTATAGCACCTTGCTTTACCAACTAGAGTTGTAGATGAGATGATTATGATAGTAATAATAATGATAATGATAATAGTAAAATGATAATGATGATAAAAATAGTTATAATAATAATGATGATAATACTACTACTACTACTACTACTACTACTACTAATAATAATAATAAAAATAATAATAATAATAATAATAATAATAATAGCAGCAATGATAATTATAATGATAATGATAATGATGATGATGATGATGATAATAATAATAATTATAATAATAATAAAAATAATGATACTACTACTACTACTACTACTACTACTACTACTACTACTACTACTACTACTAAAAATAATAATAATAACAGTATAATAATAATAATGATAATATTAATAATGATAATAATGATAATAATAATAATAATAACAACAATGATAGTACTACTACTACTACTTCTACTACTACTACTACTACTACTACTACTACTACTACTACTACTACTACTACTATTAACAACAACAACAACAACAACAACAACAACCCCTAAAGCTATTCACCGCCAGACCTCCCACACGAAACGTTTACGCAACAATTTGCGCGTCTCTCAACAGTGCCAGATTGGATTCGCATTCTGGAAACGTTCGCTTTGCACATTAATGTTGATATAAAGATCTGCCGGAGCAGCTGGGCTCCCTCGCTTTAATAGGGTAACGGCCTAACAGCTTGTTTCCTGGAAGGTGGCGTCCTATGAATATTTCCCTCTGGATTCAAAGCTTGGCCTGACACTATAGCTTCATTGGGTGAATTATGTTGGTTAGTGTTATTATTTTATTTATTATTGATTTTTTTTAGTCTGAAGACTTCATCAGTATTTATATTTTTTCTTATAATTAGATTGAACATTGGGTTTTATAGATATAAACATTGATATTGTTGTTGTTGTTGTTGTTGATGTTATTGTTGTTACTGGTTAAGCTACAACCCTATTAAAATGAATATTTCCTATATAAACTAAATTCATTAACAAAACAAGAAGCAGAGAAATTAGACAGCATAGTGTGCCCGAGTGTACCCTCAAGCAAGAGAACTCTAACCCAAGGCAGTGGAAGACCATGGTACAGAGGCTATGGCACTAACCAAATTGAACCCTTCTCACCCCCTCTCCCTTTCCTAACTACAAACCGCTGGTTGGGCAATTTTTAGGTTGTGAATCCCATTGGCTTCAGAGACCTGCTGGAGCTCTATCATTTCCTATATTGCCTACAACCTTACTATGCTTACCGGCTGCATAAGAGGAATTTGTGGGAGCCTATAGGTCTACCTGCTGAGTCATCGGCAGCCATTGCCTGGCCCTCCGTGGTTCTAGCTTTATGGAGTGGGGCTTAGGTGCTGATAATATGTAGCCTATACAAAGTCTCATGGACATTGACCTCTCCCGTTACTCTGCCATTCATGAGTGCCCTTTAAACCTTTAAACTGTTCAATAAGAGGCATAGGATAAAGGTATTTCATGATAATGGAATTCAGTTGCCTATAATCAATACAAATTCTAAGTAATCCATGTGGTTTTTTTTCACTAACAAACATGGATAACTGTTTAAATAAGCCATATATTTTGATACATAAATATCTTGATTCTCTTACCGACCTCGGGATCAGAGCCTCAGGCGGAACTACTCAAAGATAATATGTTATTATCTTTGAGTGGTTTTGCCTGGGGCTCTGATCCCGAGGTCGGTAAGAGAATCAAGACATTTATTTATCAAAATATATGGCTTATTTGAATATGGAAAACACGTCTGAATATGCAAAATTTATCATGGATAACTGTAAATATTTGAACTGGGTTCTTCTAATCTATGGTACAACAAATACTTAATTTTGATACATATCTATGAAAGTGTGATAGGCAATAGTATGAGGAAGTAATTTATTTCTATTTGGGTATGATACTGTGTTGATTTTCATTCGTATTGGCCCATTAGGGTTAATTCGAATTAAAATCTATTAATTAAATCACCTGGTTGGTCGGTAAGTTGAGCAAAAGTAACTGGCATGGGAGACTGTGGTCTCACCAGGCAAATTCCTAAATGCAGTTAGCATTTATTATTATTATTATTATTATTATTATTATTATTATTACTAGCCAAGCTACAACCCTACTTGAAAAAGCAAGATGCTGTAAGCCCAAGGGCCCCAACAGGGAAAAATAGCCCAGTGAGGTAAGGTTCCATCATATTGTAGAGTCTCAAGTGGCATCATTTATAGCGACCTTACCTTTTATATGAAGAGACTAAGATTCGATCCCAGTATGAAATAGAAATTTATTTCTATTTGAGCCCGATATTGTGTTGATTTCCATCCATATTGACTCATTAGGGATAATTCGAATTAAAAGCTTTCAATTGCGTCACCTGGTGGGCCCGGAAGTCGGGTAAAACTCACGGGTATGAGACTGATGTCTCGCCAGGTAAATCCTGAAATACAGTTAGCAGTAAGTTTCCGACTTCTTTTCTACGGGCCAACCAAGGGAAAGGCCCGTGCCAACAACAAGTGTTGGCTTTAATACCCCAACAACAACAACAACAATAACAACAACGACTTCTTTCAAAACTTCTGGTGGCATGATTGGTAGCGACCTTGCCTTTCACTTGAAGGGGCTAGGGTTCGATCCCAGTATGAGGTAGGAGTTTATTTCTGTTTGAGCACGATGTTGTGTTGATTATTAATTTATATATATATATATATATATATATATATATATATATATATATATATATATATATGTGTGTGTGTATATTTATATATTTTTATATATTTATATACATATATGTATATATGTGTATATATATATATATATATATATATATATATATATATATATATATATATATATATATATATATATATGGTCACGCTTAGCTCTCCCTGACCCTGGGGAGGGATTATAGAGGGAGTAGTCATACTCTGACTACAGAAGGGGGCGAGTATGTATACAGATTGCATACACTAGTATATATACAATCATACAGTATATGTACAATATCAATTGAGTTATCCATTC
>NC_090749.1:74543038-74545538 GCF_036898095.1 Palaemon carinicauda
GACTGTTCATCGTTCCTTTTACTGTTAAAAAAACTCTAATTTCAATCTGAAATTTTCCGTAAAGCACTGCTTAAAGTTTGCCATTCTAGGCGCTAAAGAAAAGACAGTGTTCTTCGTTCTTTTTACTGTTAAAATAGAACTGATTTCAATCAGAAATTTTCCGTAAAGCACTGCTTAAAGTTTGCCATTCTAGGCGAATAGGAAAAGACAGTGTTCTTTGTTCCCTTCACTGCCAAAAAAAGCTGCAATTTCAATCCGAAATTTTCCGTAAAGAAATATAGTGTTCTTAGCCGTATTTCAGTAAAATACGGGCGACCGTAATTATTATCTTACTTAGTTATTATCTTTTACGGGTTGGTGACCGTAATATCACTCCCTAACGTCAATATATCGGTTTTTAAAACGGCAAATGCTTGGCACAATTCATTCCATGTTTTTTACCCATTTTTACGGCAAATTTTTAACCTTGTATGGTGAGGCGCTCTTCTAGGAGAAGGACACTCTGAAATCAAACCATTGTTCCCCAGTCTTGGGTGGAGCCATAGCCTCTGTACCATGGTCTTCCACTGTCTTGAGATAGAATTCTCTTGCTTGAGTTGTACATTCGGGCACACTATTCTATCTAATTATTCTTTCTCTTGTTTTGTTTAAGTCTTTATAGTTTGTACAGGAAATCTCTATTTTGATGCTGGTACTGTTCTTAAAATATTTTATTTTTCCATATTTCCTTTCCTCGCTGAGCTATTTTCCCTGTTGGGTCCCCTGGTCTTATAGCATCCTGCTTTTCCAACGAGGGTTGTAGCTTAGCAAGTAATGATAATAATAATAATAATAATAATGATAGTTAATTATGATAGTATTGATAATGATAATGATAGTTAATTATGATAATGGTAATGATAATGATAATGATAGTTAATTATGATAATGATGATAATGATAATGGTAATGATAACTAATAATGATAATAATAATTAATAATAATAATTAATAAATAATTAATAATTAATAATCGATTAATGATAACTAATAATTGATTAGTAGTTATTAACAATTGATTAATAATAATAATAATAATAATAATAATAATAATAATAATAATAATAATACTTCGCCTTGGATCTCTCCAAATTTCCATACATGAAATTCTGCCAAAAGCTTCACATCACGATTGATAAGAGGCCCCGAAATTAATCTCTATTGATGAATTAATTCTTGGAAATTATTATAACAACGTGAGACAATTCATTACATTCCCTTCCATCTCGTTATCGGTGTAATTGGTTATTGGCGCACTTGAGAAATTTCAATTACACTCGAAGGAATACGGCCGATAAATTAAAGGTAGTATTGGAGCGTGTTAAGGTATTATTGTTATTATTATTATTATTATTATTATTATTATTTTTATTATTATTGTTGTTATTATTATATTTTTTATTATATTATTATTATTTTTATTATTATTATTGTTATTATTATTATTATTATTATTATTATTATTATTATTATTATTATTATTATTATTGTATTTTGTATTATTATTATTATTATTAATATTATTATTATTATTATTATTATTATTATTATTATTATTATTATTATTATTATTATTAATATTATCATTTTTATTATTATTGTTGTTATTATTATATTTTTTATTATATTATTATTATTTTTATTATTATTATTGTTATTATTATTATTATTATTATTGTATTTTGTATTATTATTATTATTAATATTATTATTATTATTATTATTATTATTATTATTATTGTTGTTATTATTATATTTTATATTATTATTATTATTATTATTATTATTATTATTATTATAATTTTTATTATTATTATTATTTTTATTATTATTATTGTTATTATTATCATCATTATTATTATTATATATCAAATATCTGTTTTAATGTTGTTAATGTTTTTTAAATATTTTATTACAATTTTTTAATTACTACTTATATCGTTTATTGATTTCCTTATTTTCTTTCCTCAATAGGCTATTTTCCCTGTGGGAGCTGTTGGGCTTAGAGCATCTTGCTTTTCCAATTAGGGTTGTAGCTTAGCTAATAATAATAATAATAATGATAATAATGATAATAATAATAATAATATTATTATTATTATTATTATTATTATTATTATTATTATTATTATTATTATTATTATTATTATTATTATTATTATTACTTACTAAGCTTCAACCGTAGGTGGAAAAGCAGAATAATATAAGCCCTAAGGCTCTAGTAGGAAAATAGCCCAGTGAGGAAAGGAAATAAGGAAACTACAAGAGAAGTAATTAAAATAGAATATTTTAAGAACAGTAACATTAAAATAAATCTTTCATATATAATCTACAAGAACTTGAAAAAAAAGTGGAAGAGAGATATGATAGAATAGCGTGTCTGGGTGTGCCCTCAAGCAAGAGAACTCTAATCCAAGACAGTGAAAGCCCATGTTACAGCAGCATGTAATAACAAAATGCA
>NC_090749.1:74565089-74567589 GCF_036898095.1 Palaemon carinicauda
ATGAATGGTCGGTAGAGCCAGAAACGATTGATGATATCGAGGCATTCATATGTCTGATGTATGGCTACTCCAGACAGAAATCTATTGACACTGTACGTGGATTCATGTTAAGGAAGATGGTTGGGGAAGATGTGCAACTGACAACAAAATCTAAGATTGACCTCTCCCATTTGCCACCTTGCTGAGACAACCTTATCCCACACATTCGTCGAGTGAACCATCGCCTAGCTATCTACAAGCGAGCAGATATTCCAATCTTCTGGTCTCCAAAGCCATATAATCCTGAACAAGGTTGGGAACAAAATTATGTGGGTGTTCTGGAGCCAGTGTGGTCTTGCAGCCCGGTACTTCCCCCTGCCTTGATAGACTTAGTTCACAAGACTACGGAAGAGATGGAACAGTGTGATGATGACCCTGATGGAGAACAGGCTGACCAAGACAGTGACAATGAAGAACTTCTCAGTGATAATGAAGATTAGATTAATATGAACATTGAGACTTTTGGGAGTCACGATAATATTGCAAGTTAATATATTTTTGGCCTGCGTGTTATAGGAACTCGTTATCAGACATTCTATCTATATATATGTGTGTAATGCATATTCTGATAATACCAAGTGAAGATACCAATGGAATTATACATAGACTGTATTTCGGGACTCATTGGAACATATAAGGTCTTTTACCATAACAGAAAGGCAGAGAAAACAAAGATGTGTCGAACTGGAATTTCACATTAATCTCATTTAAAAAAAAATAATTTTTTCAATATTTTCGTTTTATTCATGGAGAGGGTTAATAATGTTACACTCTATTTAATTAATTTGTTTAGATTTAAAAACTATCTATTCATGTACACTTTCTTTGAAGCAAAGTAGAATCCAAAATATTTATTCAGTTAGGTGTAGGATGGTTAACAAATTGGATGGACCCGAATTTTGACTAGTGCCCCTTTAACGTGACCTTTTGACCCCTGATGACGCCATCAATGTCATGACCGAATAAGTGATGGGTTCTTGTGATAGTGCTGTTCATACCCTTTCCAATGATACCTAGTTCGTACCTGTAACTAATTTATTTCTTTACGAAAAGGTCCTTTATATTTCCCTTACCCCTAACTTTTACATCTCAAGAAATCCAAGATGGCGGACAAATAGACGGCTAAACGACCCACATGGGACATTTTTTTGAATGGGAACAAAGGGGATTCTTTTTCCAGACACCCCAGGGATTGCAAAAAATGCAAGTTAAAAAAATGTATCATGGGGGTGCATGGGAACCCTATCTTCCTACTAGACTAATTGTTCATTTAGCTTGTTTGTGCTCGTAGTTTGCTTCTTGGAGTCGCATTCGCTTCTGTTGCTTGGAGGCTGGTAGGTGATGCTAGTTTATGCCTTTCACAAGGGTCTTATATCTTTTTGCATACTCTTAAATCTTTTCTTTGTCATTTCTCATTATTCCCTGACAGCTATCTGTGCCGTTTGGTGATCTTTATTTAGTGTTTAATTTCTTGCTTGTCATTATTTGGTTTGCTCTGTGCTTGATGCTTTTTATCAATATAGGCTTTTAATGTGTTGCTTATAGGTTCTTAGGTCACAGGAATTTTTTTTTTCACATTTCACACCATTAATCTCAAAATAAATACAATATAAAATAGCACCTTAGAACATTTGTTATTATATAGTTGGATACATTCCTATCCATCGATATATATATATATATATATATATATATATATATATATATATATATATATATATATATATATATATATATATATATATATATAATATATATAAATATATATATATATATATATATATATATATAAATATATATATATATATATATATATATATATATATATATATATATATATATATATATATATATATATATATATATATATATATATATATATATATATATATATATATATATATATATATATATATATATATTTATATATGTATATGTATATATAAATATATATGTATATATATATATATATATATATATATATATATATATATATATATATATATATATATATATATATATATATATATATATATATATATATATTTATATATGTATATATATATGTATATATATATATATATATATATATATATATATATATATATATATATATATATATATATATATATATATATATATATATATATATGTTTATATATATATGTATATATATATATATATATATATATATATATATATATATGTGTGTGTGTGTGTGTGTGTGTGCTTATAGAATCATGTCCTTCAACTTTCGTCTGTTTATTGTCTTTTTGTGCCAGACCACACCCGCAAACTTCATTAGTTCGTCGATCCTACATCTTCTCCTCCTTCCTCTGCTTCTTTTACAGTCCCTAAGGACCCATTCTGTTATTCTAAATGTCTATCTATTATCTGTCTTTCTTATTATCTTTCCTGCCATTTATTTTTCTTTCATGTTGTCAGAATATCCTCTACTTTA
>NC_090749.1:74577589-74580089 GCF_036898095.1 Palaemon carinicauda
TATATATATATATATATATATATATATATATATATATATATATATATATATATATATATATTATATATATATATATATTGTGACGGAGCAGAGTGAGGGTTGTGAACTCAAAGGCAGGATGCATTCAACTGAGTTATATTGTTATAGAACACTCTCCTTTATATACAAAACCTCAAGGCAACAGGACATAACAAGTTAACAAAATGGACAATGTTACAGAGGAAACAGCAGACATGAATTTTCATGTTCGTTTAGTGCGAGGGAAGAGCGAAGATACAAGCATAATATATGCATAAGGAATTATGTACAATTGTGTGACACACGGTTGGTACATGGCTCCCCCCCTAAAAATGACATACTGTATATGTTAAATAGGGCGCCCTGATCTGGAGAGGCGAACTGTAGGCGGGTCATCTGGCAGAAGATAAGCAGGTTTAAGACGATCAATGGAGACCCAGTCTTCTTTGCCCCGAATGTTTAGTAAGAATGCTTTTGGACTGCGTCGGATCACAAGGAAAGGGCCCGTGTAAGGGGGCGTTAGTGGTGGCTTGCTAGTGTCGTTGCGCAGGAAGACGTGCGTTGCAGAGTGCAAGTCCGTTGGTATGTGATGCTTCGCTGGGGGCTTGTAAGTCTGGTAGCACGGAGTAAATTTTCCTACGACGTGACGTATGCGCTGGAGATCGTCGGAAGAGGTTGTAGAAAAAAAAAAATCGGTATGGACGACCAACGGGTCGCCATGCACCATTTCAGCTGCCGAGACGTCGAAGGCGTCTTTAGGAGTGGTCCTTAGTCCCAGGAGGACCCAGGGAAGCTGAGTAAACCAGTTGCAATCCTTGCAGCGGGACATCAAAGCTGCTTTGAGGTTGCGATGAAAACGTTCAACCATTCCATTGGCAGCGGGGTTGTAGGCCGTTGTCTGATGTAGGGTGATGCCCAGGAGATTCGCTAATGACGTCCACAATTGAGAGGTGAAAGTGGTTCCCCTGTCAGATGTAATATGCTCAGGGATACCAATTCTTGCAATCCATCCAGAGAGTAAGGCAGATGTACATGAGGCGGACGTTGCAGTTTCCATGGGAATGGCTTCAGGCCATCGAGTGGAGCGGTCGATGACGGTAAACAGGTAACGATGTCCTTGTGATGTGGGTAGGGGGCCTACAACGTCGACGTGAATGTGTGCGAAACGACGCTGAGGTTGAGGAAAGATGCCCACTCCTGAATCCGTGTGTCGATGTACTTTGGAAGTTTGGCAAGAAGTACAGGCGCAGACCCAATCCTTAGCATCCTTAGAAATGCCGTGCCAAATGAACTTTGCCTTTAGCAGCTGTGCAGTAGATCGGCACGAGGGATGTGAAAGGGCGTGAATGAAATCAAACACATGTCAGCGCATGGGAGCAGGAATCCAAGGTCACGGTCTTACAGTACTGACGTCACAGAGGAGGGTGGTGTTGGAGTCTTCGAGGGGAAAATCTTCCCAACGGATGGACGTGCAGGATGTCCTACAAGCTTGATACTCTGGATCCTGTCGTTGGGCTTCAGCCAGGGCGTTGTAATCCAATCCCAGTTGAACAGCAGCCAACATGTTTCTTGACAGGACATCGGCAACAGGATTCATTTTCCCAGGGACGTATTGGAGGGTGCAATTGTATTTAGCCACGGCGGAGAGATGTCGGCGTTGACGGGCGGACCAGGCATCAGACTGTCGAGTGAAGGCGTGCACCAGAGACATGTGGTCTGTGCGAATGTCGAAGGGCGTACCTTGTAAGAAATGGCGAAAGTCACGGACAGCCAAGTGCACCGCCAGCAATTCTCGATCGAAAGTAGAATAACCCAATTCTGCCTTGGACAGTTTTCTGCCGAAGAAGGCCAATGGGCAGGGCGAGCGATTGACCACCTGCTCGAGTACTGCACCAATAGCGACGTCGCTGGCATCGGTGGAGAGAAGGAGAGGGGCGTGTGGGATAGGAAAAGTGAGAGCCACAGCAGTTGATAGGGCCTTCTTTGCATTGCAGAAGGCTGCTTTTTGAAGGGAACCCCACTTCAGGTCCTTTGGCTTGCTCTTGAGGGAGGCGTAGAGGGGAGCAAGAGTGGCGGCAATGGCTGGCAGAAAACGGTGATAATAGTTGATCATGCCCAAGAATTCCTGCAGAGCTTTGACGGTCGAGGGCGCGGGGAAATTCTGAACGGCTGCTACCTTCTCAGGGAGGGGATCTACTCCTTCAGGAGTGATACGGTGCCCTAAGAACGACACTTCGTTGGCGCCAAAGGTACAATTGTCGTACCGGACTACAAGGCCGTTTTGTTGCAGGCGGTCGAGCACGATGCGCAGGTGACGGAGGTGTTCCTCTTTTGAGGAGGAGAACACAAGTATGTCGTGCACATAACATACACAGAAAAGGAGGTCCCCTAAGATGCCATCCATGAGACGTTGAAACATTGCCCCAGCATTACGAAGGCCAAAACAGGAGTAATTGAAGGTGTATGTACCAAACGGAGTGGT
>NC_090749.1:74587589-74590089 GCF_036898095.1 Palaemon carinicauda
AAACTAGCACAGAAGGTCTCTCTCTCTCTCTCTCTCTCTCTCTCTCTCTCTCTCTCTCTCTCTCTCTCTCTCTCATTAAAGCAGAGGAATAACCGAAGCTGAATTAAATTTCTGCCGTCCCAGTGGTTGGTCTGCCGAAATCATTAGGTTTTGGGGATATTTATTCAGCAAATACGAAACAGATCATGATATGCATAAGTAGGTCGAAGTAGGACCTTGTAGTAATAACTTGCAGATGAGGTACTGCAACGGAAAGGGTCAGGTTATTATTATTATTATTATTATTATTATTATTATTATTACTACTACTACTACTACTACTAGTTATTACTACTACTACTACTACTACTACTACTACTACTACTACTACTACTGCTACTATTATTATTATTATTATTATTATTATTGTTGCTGTTGTTGTTAGCTAAGCTTACAGCCCTAGTTATATAATGAACCCGAGCTGAGCATATAATGGGAAAGATAGATAATAGATGGACATTAAGAATAACATAATGGGCCCCTAAAGATTGCAAACGAAGCTGGGGAAGGAAGAGAAGACGATGGATTAACTAACGAAGAAAGTTATGCACATAGACCGGCATAGAGAGACCATAAACAGACGCAAGTAGAAGGACATGTCTGAGGCCTTTGTTCTGTAGTGAACTAGTCACGGCTGCTGATGATGATATTAATACTAGCTAAGCTACAACCTTAGTTGGAAAAGCCGGATGCTATGAGCCCAAAGGCTCCCACAGGGAAGAATAGCCCAGTAAGGAAAGGAAATGAAGAAATAGAAGAATAATACGCCTGAGTGTATCTTCAAGCAAGAGCACTCTAACTCAAGACAGTGGAAGACCGTGGTACAGAGGCTATGGCATTACCAAAGATTGGGGAGCAATGGTTTGATTTTGGAGTGTCCTTCTCCCAGAGGAGCTGCTTACCTAAGCTAAAGAGTCTCTTATACCTTTATCAAGTGTAAAGTAGCTACTAAGCTATTACATTGCAGAAGTTAACCCCTGCAATGAAGACTTTATTTCAGGGATCCTAGTGTTGCCATTTGTACGAGGAAAGAAAAGAATATTTGATGTTTTCTGATTAAAAGCTTAATGTTTCGTTCATGAGCCGTAGAATCAAGTGATGTATTCATCCCCCACCCGCTTCTAGGTATGAATCAAGACATTTCAAACCTCTGTCATAAGGACGACAAAGTCGTGTGTACTATTTAAATATACCAATCCTTGAGCATATATCAAACTTAAAATCCTACTACGACACGTGGCATCCTTATATTCTGGATCTAACCTTATTTCTTATTTTTTTTATTATGAATGGAATTAGTTTTCAACTGCTTTCCTTTACCAAGTATAATCTTTAAGAATTATCAACTACAGTACAATTTAAGGTCTTTGAAGTTTTTAACTTCTTTTATGTCCAATTCTATAATTTAAGGATGTTAAATATATATATATATATATATATATATATATATATATATATATATATATATATATATATATATATATATATATATATCATTCTTACCATTTCTAAGTTGGAATACCTTAACGTTGATCATTAACGCTATGTTTGTTATAGCCATCCATACTAGACTGGTTTGCTGTGAGTGCTCAGACTGGACTCCCACCATTACCAGTTCGCATTGGCTAATGTGGTGAAAATAAATGATTCGTAAATATCTGTTAAACTCGCAAGTTATTATTGAGAACATTTTCGTATATAAAATCCATTGAAATGTTTCATCAATGTCAAATGTCAACTTTATATGATCTAATCCATTTAGTATGTGAAGCCTCCGTAGAGTTCTTTATCCTCAGCCAACAGGAAAGGAAATTGTATAATATTTTGGCAATTAAAAGTAACATTAATAAATAAAACTGTATGGATACAATACCAGTAGAAGAAAATAAGGCAAGTAGTTTGTAGCCTTGACAGTAACCTGTACCTTGGTATTGAATTTCAGATATATAATAGACGAGACATAATTTTCTCTCTCTCTCTCTCTCATGTTTGTGGGTAGCTCACAGTATATTAGCAAAATTCCAGATGACATTATAATAAAATGCGATGGTGATGAAGTAAAGATAAGTCAACATGTAAAAAATCTAGGTCTACACATGGACAGGTACATGACATTCAGTACTCACATTGACGAGCTGAGTAGAAAAGTTAGTGGCATTTTAATGTATTTAAGTAGAGTAAAAGATTATTTTGATGATACTACTCGAGCTTTGATAGTGGAAAGTCTGGTCTTGAGTGTAATAAACTACTGTATTAAGATATGGGGGTCAACTAATGATATGCACATGGAAAAAGCTCAAAAAATCCATAACTTTGCAGGTAGAGTAGCCGTTATTGGGGTGAAAAACACGATCACATCACCCCAACCCTCCAGGAATTAAAGTGGATAAAATTAAAAGAATAGTGCAAGTACGATGTTTGTGTTTTTTGTTTTTAAAAGTTTGAGAAAAGAATATCCCAA
>NC_090749.1:74595173-74612673 GCF_036898095.1 Palaemon carinicauda
ATAACGGATTTTGAGCGAAGCGAAAAATCTATTTTTGGGTGAGATGGCCATGTCGTCCTGATGGAAGTTCCTATAGGGTAGCTTCCTAGGGTATATTACAACTACGGCAATATTCCCAGAGAATTTACCTTAAGGTACCAGAATTCTAACTCCTGGAGCGAGTATCCCTCGTGAAAGGGATATCGCGACATATCAGAGGACGTATTCTAGACACGTCACATGGCAATCTACATCCTGGACAGAGATTTCGTCTCGTAGGAGGTGATTGGCGAGATACGAATTCGGGAAAGAAAAAGGGGAGCCGCTCCCTATCCCCCGATTCGTATGCGTGCCTGGCGCCAATCCTGGCGCCATCTGTATTCCTTGTAGCGTACACGAGGTGCTACAGATACTGTATGTAGGGAGGGGTCCTACAGCCCTTTCTTAGAAAGGCAAGGGCGGGTCCATCAGGACGACATGGCCATCTCACCCAAAAATAGATTTTTCGCTTCGCTCAAAATCCGTTTTTTGGGCTCAAGCCATGTCGTCCTGATGGAAGTGTACCAGAGCATTACTGTATCTGTGGATTCTCAGAACGTGCCGTACTCCCCAGAGGTAATTTTTTCCCGGTCGACTAGACCTAGAGACCTAAGATGTTACCGTTATACATCTTTTCAACTAACTATAAACTATGTTAGAGCTTCCTGCCCCCTACAGGGAAGAGTCCTACTAGACTCTGGAAAAGTCTCGAAGAGTACATATATCTATGTATGAATACCAGGCAAGCTAATATAGTGGTCTCGCCCTATATTAAGTAAAGCATAGTTTGTAAAGGACCACTGCGTCAATATGAAATATCGACCAGTTTTCCGCACAATACTTGTATTGGACAAAGGTTTTATATCCGCATAGGAGGAAAACCAATGCAACATAGCTTGCATTAAGGAATAATTCTATTAGAATTATCCCAGATAAGGTACATAGAATAAATGCTCAATTATAGCAATAAATTGACACAGGTGAAGGAGACGCAAGGTTCTCAAGAACCAGATTATTGACAGGCAATAAATAGACAGGTTAACCACAATTATATATATATATATATATATATATATATATATATATATATAAGAAGAGGATAACCCAAAACTTTAAGCATAAGTATGATAGTAAACAGAGCTTGTTTGTCTGAAAGAAAAAACATTAGATGCCACTTTTAAGATACCGAGGTATCAAAGTCATAAAAGCCTGTATTACAAATCAATGACATTAGCGTTAGAAACGCTCGGCACACATGTCTGCACTTATGCTAGGTTCACCTTCGGAAATGGAACAGTCTGGATGGGCAACACAGTGCCCTCACTTAGTTTGTAGTACAGTATGTAACTACACACTCACCCTGGAATTAATCGTCCCAATTAAGACCACTGTTCCTCGCAGAGTTAAACAGTAGGGTTAACACCGCGACCCACTGCTACCACAGATCTCTTTTAGTTCCTCTACTTGCTTCGCATAGTGGTGAAAGAACACTCTGGAAGACTTCCAGCCAGTGTATGAACGGAGATGTTCAAAATCCATACAATTAAAGAAATTTAAGAATGAGGCAACTTTCCTCGGATCGTGACCTGCGGGTGTATTGTCAGGACCCGCTCTGCGAATAAAATATGTGATTTTCGCTCTGAGTTGATTCAGAGATAAATTTGAGCCTGATGTTTCTCCCCTGAATAGTTGACCACCATTGAAGTCTGAAGTTCTATGAAGATAGACCTTTAGGCATTCTACTGGACATAGAGATGCATCTTCTTTCAGAGGGCAGATTCTCCAGGGACCCCACCTGTTGGTGGGTAACTCATTCTTGGCGAGAAACGTAGGATCCGGAAACAGGTTCAGTTCTCCCCCATCCAGGAACTGAACACGACCTGCCTCTCTCGAGAGGCTACAATCTCACTAACCCTGGCCCCGGCCGCGAGTGCAAAATATGAAAATAACTTTTTGTGTCAAATCCTTTAACGCACACTCTTCATTGCTCAACAGAGAAGCGAAATGAAGAACTTGTCTAAAGACCATGAAATGGGCTTTGGAGGTGCTGAAGGTCTGAGCCTAGCACAGGCTTTCGGGACTTTATTAAAGATCTCGTTACCTAGGTCGACCTGGAAGGCATATAGAATGGGTCTTGTCAAAGCAGACTTACACGCTGATATTGCCTTCTAGTAGATTTGCACTTATATTCCTCAAGGAAGTCTATACTGGCTTTCGAAATCCCGAAACGCTTTCTCACCGCTAGGGAGAGAAAATCATGAGCTGCAGGGTCCGGGTTTTCTGTAATGAAGCGCAGACAGTTGACTTCTGGACTCGCTGGGTCAGAACTGGATCTGCTAGTGGTACAAACTTCAGCTACAGTTCCAATGCCAGGAGGAACCACACGCTGTTCGGCCACTTGTGGGCCACTATTGCCGCTACCCTTTGAAGGATCTCAGTTTGTTGAGGACCCTCAACAGAAGGTTGTGAGGAGGGAACAGATAAATCTTGGACCATCTGTTCCAGTCGAGGGACATCGCGTCCACTGCTTCCGCTAAGGGGTCCTCGTACGGGGCACGTACAGGGGCAACTTCTTGTTGTCTTTCGTCGCAAAGAGGTATATCTGCAGTTCTGGGACTGATTCAGAATGAAGGAGAATGATCCTGCGTCTAAGGACCATTCCGACTCTATCGGTGTGAACCTGGATAGAGCGTCCGCTGTCACATTGCGGACTCCTTAAAGGTGAACTGCCGACAGGTACCACTTCTTCTTTTCCGCCAATCGGAAGACGGCCAACATCACCTGGTTGAGAGGCGGTGACCTCGATCCTTGTCGATTCAAGTATCTCACAACTACCTCGCTGTCTATCACCACCTTATGTGGATCGAGTGACGCGGGGAGACTTTCTTTAAGGTAAGGAGCACTGCCCTAGCTTCTAGAAAGTTTTATGTGAAAGGTCTTGAATAGCCTGGACCAAGTCCCCTGGACTTTTTTCCGATGAGAGTGACCTCCCCATCCCTCCTTCGAGGCGTCTGAGTGAATCGTCACCGACGGGGGAGGTGGCTGAAGAAGAACCGACTTCTTTAGATGTCTGGCTTGGGACCAAGGCCTGAGAAGAGTACTTAGCCGAAGCGGCTGGTCTTCTCAGATCTCTTCACGCGTTTGATGCATAACTTCTCCAAACTCCGATTGCATCCTTTAGCTGTGCTCTTAGCACTGGGTCTGTCACCGAAGCAAACTGGAGAGAGCGCAGTACTCTCTCCTGCTCGTGTCTTGATATCCTTTCGGAATCTTGAAGTCTCTTGACAGAACCCGCTATCTCCTTCCTTTTTTCTTCGCCGGGGTGGAGAAACGGTGTGACAAAAGGTCCCAGTGGATTCCAAGCCACTGGAACTTTTGAGATGGAGAAAGTCGAGACTTATTCTGTTGATCTTGAAGCCTAGGTACTCTAGGAACTGGATCACTTGACTGGAAGCTTGCAAGCATTCTGTCTCGGATGCTGCCCACACCAACCAGTCGTCCAGGTAGGCTACTACCTGAATTCCCTTTAGGCGTAATTGTTTGAGAGCTACGCTCGCAAGCTTCGTAAAAATCCTTGGGGCTATGTTTAGCCCGAATGGCATGGCTCCGAAGGCGTATAGTCTTCGTTGTAGCCTGAACCCTAGGTAGGGGGAGAGTCGATGGCTAATTGGGATGTGCCAATAGGCGTCTGACAAGTCTATAGAGACGGAATATGCCCTCTTGGGCAGTAAGGTCCTTATAGACAGGTCGGAGCCAGGCAAAAACTGCCCTTTTTTGGGGTCAAGGTTTTCTAAACTTATTCTGGTACTTTGAACCATGCTGATTCAAATAAGTTTTTGGGCCATCTGAAATTTTGCCCAAAATCCAATATGGCGGCCAAAATCCAAAATGGCCGCCAAAACTCACAAAATATTTTTTCACGGCATTGGATTTAGCTATCAAGAGTGTTTTTTTCTCCCAGAATAGCTATTTTTAGGCAGAGGAATATGACCCTCTGGTTTAAATTCCGAAAAAAATTGATTTATCCTGGCGAAATCCAAGATGGCCGCCGGAGTCGGCCCACCAACTTACGGATTGCGATAACTCCAGTTCTAGATGGGCAATGACAATAACAATGGTCTCTACCCCTAGGTTTTCAGGGGCAAGGAATCCGAATTTGTCATCATTTTGAACCACAGGCTACTCCATCATAGTTATAATGCATGTTGATGGATGCAAAGCGACACCGGTGACACCTACAAGACTACCAATGTTACCAAATGTGAACGAAACTGCATTCACACTTGATTCTACAAATATTAAAAACAAATTTGTAAAGAACAGGTGTATTCCTAACATAATCATACAATGATTGTATCTGATATAGTCTTGAAAATGGGTACAAATGTCCATGATGTCAAATATCAGTGAGCTTTTACATTAGTGCCGTAACTGAGCACTTGCAAAAGCTCTCTATTTTGTCTCTTTCCAGGTCCTATTTTTCCTCAATATGAAATGTCAAGATCACTACATCTGTCAGAGCTCAGACTTTCACAACTCTCAGTCACTGAGGTATCATCATCCGAATCTGTATCGTCTTCAGAACTATCCTCATACCCATCATCGTAGTCAACGGCAGTCATCAGCGGTGTCACATGAAGTTGATTTTCCACTGTAGGAGTCGGCTCTGAAATTTGAAAGAAATTATTATAAAGTTTTGAAGTTTTATAATGATTCCAAAAAGAAAAGACTCGGGTTTGCCAGCATATTATAGAAAATGGTGTACCTTGCCTCTGTCGCTTCCTGGTTTCAGTCACTGAGGTATCAGGATGGTGTGAAATCCACCCATCAGTGGTATGATTTTGTCATACCTATCTTGCTGAAGCCAAGAAATGATCAATGTTTTACTGTTGATAGCTTCATCTGCATGTGCAAAAATGTAATCTACTTGCAGGTCATCAGCTATTTGCAAGATCATATCCATGTACCACTTGATTACATTGTCACTTGGAGGTAGGGGGACAACAGGGAGGTACTCCAGCTTGCACTTGCTAGTTTCGCACTTTGTGACATTCTTCATAAATGAAGTCCAAGATCCAACTGGTCCCAGCGGTTCTTTGTCAACATCAGGAAGACACTGGTCCATGCAGGTATCTCCGACAGCACTTACTAATACCCAGGCTATGTTGCGTTGAAGAGAGTCATCTATCAGCTTTGAATCTTTGTAATCATCAGTGAAGTCTGGAAATGATGGAGGTGGTGTCTTATTCTTCTTAGGGATTTTGAAGGATCCATAGTCTGGTGGCTCGTTGTCTTGAATATCTTGCTCATGCTCCTTTCTTGGAACTGTAGACCCCGCTGAGGGATCACCATCATGTCTGGCTTTGAAGATTGTCCCTGTTGTGTGATGTGTAGTGTGTGCTCTGGTAAGAGTTTGCTGCTTGCCGTCTGAATTATCGAAGGTGACATGAACATTGCGGCCGCTAATAAAACCGGGAGGGAGCATCTTCTTATGTTGCATGGTAACTGACTTTGCCCAATTGCTATTCAACTGGCGCACATCAGAGTATGAGATTCCAACCCCGCAGCGATGAAGAAGTGTCGTGGCTTCCTTGCTGCCTGTTATCTGATGAACAGTTAGACTCAGTGCAGTTCCAATAGGCAAACGCTCAGAGGCTACCACCTTCTCCCAACTCTGGCTGATAGCTGAAATTTTTTCTGCTTCTGCTTTGCTTGGAGAACAGGCATAACCATTAGCATCGATGGATCTCCGTGGGTTTATTGACCAAATGATGGCGTTGTATAGACATTGTAGGGGTCTATAACTATCTAGAAGACTATATAACTCTTCCGCATCAAGAGGCCACTTGATTGTCTGTCTTTGGGTAATCTTTCGTCAAATAAGTCTTGCAAATGCTTTGGTCAAATCCATCTCTCGTAGACCATGGCCCTGAATGGTAGCCACAGTGTACGCAACAGGATTCATTTCACTGGAGTGCACCAGTAGCCGTTTGCCTATCTTGTGGAAAGAGACTGACTCGCCATACTTCTCAATTAATCTTTTTTCCAGTGTGTAGGTCTTTGAGATAGGTGGGTCCGAAAGTCCTTCGTCTTCACCCATTCTCTTGATGTCATTTATCAACTCTGACAGCAGGTATGCATCATGATTTTCAAGGACATTTCTGGTGAATAGGCGGAAGAACTGATCCATAATGCATGTTCTCAGTGTTTCCTGTTTCTCAGCATCCAGTGAAAGTGACTTCGCGTCATGACCGTACATATAGGTAAAGCTTCAGTATCATCGCTTATGATAGTAGAGGTCCTGCGCAAAGACGTCACATGATGTTCCACCAAGAAGGATCTTCAATCTGACAGCAGCTTCGTGGTGTTTATTGGTAGAATCCTCGATCCATTTCTCCATTGCCTGCTGGAGATTGGTGAAAGCGTTATCTTCACAACACCTTCCAAGCCCACCTTCATTAAAAGCATTTTCATCAGCGACCGATGCTTCATTGCAAACAAAGCAGACCTTCTTTTGCAGCGATCCCCGCCGAACTCTGTATGGCTGAGGCGCAGGTTGGCTAGTGGATGATTCTGAACCTGATTCTTCTGCAGACCCTGATTGCTGAAGTTGGCGTGACTGACTTTCTAGACGGCCCAATCTATTTCGAAAGTTGATACAACAACTGTCATGAATTATGAACTCATGTTTTTCTAAATCTATCCTAATGGTCGCTAATCTAAATTCTGAATATGGGAACTGTGAGGACAAAGATAACCTGCTGTCAGTACAAGCCCACCTCTCTGCTAATCCTTTCAGTGACTCAAGTGCAGCTAATCCAATCTTGGCCATGTCTTCATTATCATTGACCAGTTTGTTGCAGAGACTACAAAGTCCTCTACTTGGCCCTTTGCTTAGAAATGGAGTGACTGCCATTTTGTTATCCTTTCCACGGTTTCAATGAATCTGAAATAAACTTCTGGTTAGTTTCATAAGAATGATACAGATGGTATGCAATTTCTTCAAACTTTCATGAAGAGAAAATTCATGAGAGTGTCAAGTTATTGCTTGTGTCATAAATTAGTGTTTATGAGACATTATTATGGACATTCAGACCCTTTAACATGACAATAAACCTTAAATGATTGAAATTAAGTAGTGCAGAGTGTAAAGATATTCACAAAATCACAGTGATTAGGAAATAACCAATAATGCATATTGGTCTATGCAGCTATAGTGAATTTTCACCGAGACAGAGTAGCCTATGGTTCAAAGTGATGACAAATTTGAATTCCTTGCCCCTGAAAATCTAGGGATAGAGACCAATATTATTGTCATAGCCCATCTAGAACTGGAGTTATAGCAATCCGTAAGTTAGTGGGCCGACTCCGGCGGCCATCTTTGATTTCGCCAGGATAAATCAATTTTTTCGGAATTTATACTAGAGGGTCATATTCCTCTGCCTAAAGATAGCTATTCTGGGAGAAAAAAGCATCTTGATAGCTAAACCCAACGTCGTGAAAAAATATTTTGTGATTTTTGGCGGCCGTTTTGGATTTTGGCCGCCATCTTGGATTTTGGGCAAAATTTCAGATGGCCCAAAAGCTTATTTGAATCAGCATGGTTCAAAGTACCAGAATCAGTTTAGAATACCTTGACCCCAAAAAAGGGCAGTTTTTGCCTGGCTCCGACCTGTCTATTATGTGTTGCAGTGTTAGCATTTTGAATTTGCAATTCACTATGAACTTGTTGAGTGGCGACAAGTCCAGAATGACTCTGAGCTTTTCCGAGTCTTTCTTGGGAACACAAAACAGCTTCCCTTAGAAATTGATGGGCTTCACCCTTCGGATCACCTTTTTTCTCCAACAGTTCTTGAACGTACTCTTCCATAACGGGGGTGGAGTGTTGGAAAAACCGAAGGCACGGGGGTGGAGTGCTGTACCAGCTCCCGCCTAGTCCATTCTTGAGTAGGCTGTGGGCCCAGGGATCGAAGGTCCACCGATCCCGAAATTTCAGAAGTCTCCCTCCTACCGGTATCACCTCACTTGGACTGCCGTCCTGAGGTCTTGCCTTCCTGACCACGACCACCCCTGAATCCCCTTCCCCTTGAGGGGCGTCTAGACGAGCCTCTGGCTGCTCCTCTAGGCTTTGCTCGAAAGGAAGTAGACTGCCCTTCGAACGCTGGGGTGAATGCTGTGGACTGTGTCGACACGGCCTGGGGTACCCACTGAAAGGTGGTCGGGGTTTGTGCCACGATCTGGGGCACTGGGGGCAATGGCAATTGCAGTTGCTGTTGCTGTCTAAGAGGCTTGGCTGGCCGAGACGGTAGCCTAGTCCTCATAGTCTTCCTCTTTGGTTGAGGACCCTCATCCGGGGAAGACTTTCTTTTGATAGCCAGGCCCCACTTCTGGAGAAGGTTTCTATTCTCCAAGGCGGCCTTATCAACAACTTCTTTGACCAAGTCGGTAGGGAAAAGGTCTTTTCCCCAAATGTTGGAGAAGATTAGTTTCTTTGGCTCGTGCCTCACCGTAGCCGAGGTAAACACGAACTCCCTACAAGCTCTCCTTGCCTTGACGAAGCCATAAAGGTCCTTCGTCACTGTGGCCAGATGAGGCTTAGCCACTACCATGAACATTTCATGGACCTTGGGGTCACTTGCCATCGTCTCGAGAGTAGTCTGAAGAGACATTGAGGCAGTCAGTCTTTCTTTTGTATCGAACTCACTTCACAAAAGAAAGTCAGACAGCTTAGGGAGGTCCTTGCCGAACTGACGTCCGGCAATATTAGCCTCCAACTTTCCCACTGAGAACGTAAGATGGACGTCCTTCCAGTCTTTGTGGTCCATAGGCAGGGCCAGCGACAAGGGTTTACACTCCTCTAGGGAGGGGCAAGACTTGCCGGCCTCGATTGCTTTTAGTACAGCCAGAAACCCTTTCTGTAAAAAGGGGAAGGCTCTAGTAGGCGAGGACACAAAGGAAGGGAGCTTCCTATTCACCTTTGAGTTAGAGAAGCCCCTCTCTTTCATCGAGGATGAAAGTAGAGCTTGAGCCTTAGTATGGTCCATCACTATGACCTCCTTCGGCTCTGTCTTCTCCTTTGAAGCTGGTTCCTTCCTCAGCCGGACATAACAGTCCGGATATGATGCCTTGCTGGGCCAGAATTCCACCCTCCAGGGGAACTGAGCCCAGCTTATCCGAGATGACGATCTTTCCAGTCGTCATCGGCATGTGCTCAGCATACCTCCACGGGTTAGCATCTGAGCACAAGGGAAGGTCTTTCACATTGAGCTTTTTCTGGGGCCCATGTGATTCTGCAAGGCACTGCATTCGCAGTTCCATTGCAGCCGCCTTCTCCTGATTCTCCTTCTGCATTTGTTGGATCATTCCAACAATAGAAGAGAGGGCCTGTCCCAGCTCTACTGGGAGACCGGCCGATGTAGAGGGGCTTGAACTTCATCCTGGGCTTCTGCCAGGAGGTCTTCCTCCTGACACCCGTCCACATCAGACATCCTGTCATCTAGCTGGATGTCTTGCATCGCGACCGCGACTTCAGCATCCACCTGGATCTGAACTTAGGGGATCTCCTCTTGAGGCTGGGGAATCACTGCATCAGCTGATGCCTTAGGGAAAGGATACGCCCTCATCTTCTCACTTGGAAGATAAGGGCCAGAAGTGTTCTTTTGGAAGCCCCTTACCCAGGTACAAAACTTCTTCCTAGCTATTTAAATGTCTCAGTAATCAGGTTAGTGCACACAGTACATACCTGAGGGTCCCAATACCGGAGATCATCCTTGGAGACAGCGTATGCTGCGTGTCTCCTAAAAAACTCATGTCCGCAGAGGTTCTTGCTGCTGACATTGCAGAAAGCACTTCCCCACTTCGGAGTGTCCTTCTGTAAAGAGAAGAAATTTCCATGAGTATCAAGTGAACTATGTATCACTGGATATGCATAGTATAGCATAACAATTCATAAAGGAAAGACACAGACTTGTGTTTCCTTCACAACCCATTGTTGCAGCCTTCCAGATAATAAAATCAAAATGGTTTATCTCTTCTAGAGTAACCAATGCAAGGTTTCCAGAGGAAACAGGTGGAGCTCACACCTAACCAATGATTTTAAAATCCTGGATAATAGACAGGGAAGAACTCAGCTTCCTATCTGAGGGCAACAGCAAAGGGATGTGCAAGAAAACACAATAGTGTTAGAAGATACAGTGCTGTACCAAAACCCTTACTATAGTTTTCTTCTTACTGTATATGCTATACAGAAGAATACTAGTACAGTATAGGGGGATGTGTGCCGGCCTGCCTTTGCCGGCCGGCACACACCCCAACTAGCTTTAAAGTATACTACTTAACAGCTATAGGGCGGCAGCACTCTGGTTCAAATGCCTGTGCCGGTCGGCAGCAACTGCCGGCCGGTAACAGCCAGTGTTGGCCGGCAATGGCTGCCGGCCAGCAACTACCCAGCTGCCGGCCACACTCTTGGTGACCGGCAGACAAGGGCTGACATAAGCCGGCCGGCAAAGGTACAAGACCGATGCCAGCCGGCAGCAAAAGAACCAGAGGACTACACCTGCCCGGCTGCCGGCCCCATAGCCCGGCTGCCGGCCTCATAGGCCGGCAGCCGGGACAGGTACAGCACTAGAAGAAAAATAGAATGGATGCCGGGATAAGAGTGTACACAACCTCCAAGCCCGGCAACCGAAAGAGTGCATATAAGGAAGGGGAGAAACTAATTCAGGCTTCCTTGACCAATGCCGTCCGGCTCTGCCGGCAGGCATGGATGAGGGACCAAGAGAGGTCCGGGCAGCACTCGAAAACAAAAGACCCTTGCCGGCCAGCAGCTCTGCCGGCCGGCAAGGGGCTGAGTCAATGCCACATCCCAACCTATACTAGGTCCAGAAGTAGAACGACGTACAGTACAGTAAGACCCCTGCCGGCCAGCTCTGCCGGCCGACAAGGGGCTGAGTCAATTCCACATCCTAACCTATACTAGGTCTAGATGTAGAACGACGTACAGTACAGTAATGGCTAGGCCATTACGGAGATAGAGGGGGAAGGGACAAGAGGGTCCTGCCAACCTTGCTTTAGTGACAGATCACCCGCAGCCAAGAAACTTATCTTAGCCTAAGGGAGATCTAAGGGGAAAGGCCAGCAATACTTGCCAGCTTCCAGAGCACCAAAGCAAGGAAGGCGTTGCTACTCCCAAGGGAAGAACTTATCCTCCCCTGAGAACAGCAACAGGACTAGTCTGGTAGATCACAAAAGAAGGAATCATAACTACAGAAACCTTTGGTAGTGACCTAAGGGAGCTAAGCTCCCTTTGTATGTGTTAGGTCAGCGAGGGGGACTCAGCCCCAAGCCAGACAACACAGACTCAGACTAAAAACTCTGTTGTTCTGTCCCTCTTGAACCATAACTACAGGAACAGGAAGGTACAGTAACACCCTAGTATAGTTTTATTGAAAATAAATTCGGAAAAAACCACCTAGGGATAAGCCCAAGGCTTAAACGGAGGGAAAGGGATTGCATACCTTCTCCGAAGAAAAGAAAGTAACCGGGGAGTATGATAAAGTATACTAAGGCTCCATAAGCAACTAGCCTAGGCACCAAGAGAATCGATTACCTAATTCACCGAAACTCACACGTATACAATCTTGGAAATATTCCACACAGTCTAAAATGTATAAAATATAGCCTAAAGCTTCAATAAAATTTTAATTACACTCGGAAAAACCAAAATCATGCATGAAGTACTAGGACCAAACGACTAGGCTACATGGCCTAGCATTGGCCAGAATGGCGAATACTTCGCCAAATAATACTAAGCACGAAAGGAAATCCTATGTAATGCTAAATAGCTAAAATTTATTAAAGCAAAACAACCAGGAATGTCACTCTGACTAACTAATTTATACCTAGCGAGCGACAGTGTCCAGGACACCTCTGGTAGGCTACGGCTCTTGTATCAAAGATTAATCCTATTAATCACTAAAAATTTAACCAAGAGCCTACGTTTATACATAACAGACACTATACTCAACTTATCAGAGGCCAACGAAGACGGAGAAGCCATAAAAAGCCGAATAAATCCAAGATTTGCGAGAAAAACAGGAAAAAACACCGAGTTGTTAAGCTACGCAAAAAGGAATACAGATGGCGCCAGGATTGGCGCCAGGCACGCATACGAATCGGGGGATAGGGAAGCCTTGGGAGCGGCTCCCCTTTTTCTTTCCCGAATTCGTATCTCGCCAATCACCTCCTACGAGACGAAATCTCTGTCCAGGATGTAGATTGCCATGTGACGTGTCTAGAATACGTCCTCTGATATGTCGCGATATCCCTTTCACGAGGGATACTCGCTCCAGGAGTTAGAATTCTGGTACCTTAAGGTAAATTCTCTGGGAATATCGCCGTAGTTGTAATATACCCTAGGAAGCTACCCCATAGGAACTTCCATCAGGACGACATGGCTTGAGCCCAAAAATATATATATATATATATATATATATATATATATATATATATATATATATATATATATATATATATATATATATATATATATATATATATATATATATATATATATATATATATATATGTTTGTTAAAGTGTACATTGTAGAGCCATAACTTTTCTACTTAAGTGTCTCTTGTTTTTGTATGTTTATAGTTTCATTGCGTTTGTCAGGTATACATTAAGAACATGTTTATTTCCTAAAAGGATCTTTAAACAATTCAGTAAAAAAGATAATTTACTTGGATTTTAGAGTATATAAAATATTAACCATTTACAAAATATATATAAAATCGCTCTAAGGCCAAAAACAAGTACCACCAATTATATACTGTCAATACCAATTAAAATGACTATTTTCCCTCTGGGCCCTAGTTTAGTAAATGGAATTCGCACAAAATGTAACGTTATTAGAGTGTGTAATTCCTTCCTTGAACAAGTGTAATGAATGTAATTCAAAGGAAAACTCTTGATGCAGTAATGTAATACTGCAGAGTATTTCAAGTAAAAACAATTATCCCAAGGCCATAATTCATAACTTTTTAATTATTCTTAATGACCTTGACTTCTTCAACGGGGTGCCCTCTTAATGAGAGAATGCCTTGATGAAGTCATTGAGCTTCAGCACGGCATTTCATTCCCATGCTGAATCTTGGTGACGGGCAAGAGGGCTCTCGAACTTGGGGAAATTGCTCCCCCAGTTCGAATCTAAATTTCTCTCTTTCTTATCTTTTTCTTCCTCTTTATATTGCTTCAACCTTCTCCTAATATTATAAACTTTCTTTCATGATGCTGTCCCAACCCTATGAGTAAAATTTTCCATATGTATATGTGTATATTTTTACATATATATGTATGTTTATTATTTTTTTTTTCTATTTATGGCATGGATGTTTCTACATCTGTTATTGCCACTTGGGCGGATGTTTATGCATCCGGTATTGCTGCCTGCTTTGATGAATGTGAAAGGTGTCGCGGTTGGGAGGCGTTTGTGCTCAAAGCTATATGTGAGTGTATAGGATGATCTCAGCCATCCCGAAGATGGTTTGGACCTTTTTGGCGGAACTATTCCAAGTGTTGGGTCTTCGGAATCCAGGGGGATCCAATGCTTGGGGTAGGACTCTCGGCTTCTGGCCGGAAGCCCGTCATTACAGATATGGGGAGGATGATTCCATAGTTTCTTGGTCTCAGTCCTAACAGGCGGGTTCAGCTTACACCTGTGCCTCTATATCTGTTTTGATGCTATCCTTCGGGTAGGGTATGGAGTGGACCATCTGGGAAGTATACTCTCACTGTGCCGGTAGTGGAGAGTGTAAATTTCCTTCCCAACATGTGATGCCTTAATGTTCTCAAGCAGGTAAATCAAACTTCAAAAAATCACTCTTCTCTCTTCTTTTTTATGATGGATTCTTGTGAAAATGACCCCACCTCCCCTGGATATGCTGACTCGCCCCCGGCACTGTTGACGACCTCTGGCAATTCATTTAAAGAAAACTCCGTTGACGACCTAGGAACTAAAAAGGACTGTTCTTTAAACATTCTGAAAAAGGGTAATTTGGGCAACACAGGAAAACTGAAAGTCCTGCACGTTACCCAAATCCCTTTAGAAGCTAATTATGATGTGCTACATAAAATATTTGAGTGTTACGGATCAATAAAAGAAATTAGAATGAAACTTCAAGATGATAATTGGGAATCTTGGTTATCATTTAATTGTCATGAGGAAGCATTTAATGCAAGCTGTAACATTGTTGATATTAAAGTAGGTAATATGAGTGTTAAGGGTGCTCTTTGTGATGGGGCACCTAAAGATCTGGATGTCTACAGACCAGCAGACTGGGCTGATAAAGATATAGAGGCAGATATACCATCCCAAAGAAAGCCAAAACCACCAATGTGGCTTCTTGCTCAATCTGTGGGAGGTACGGAAAATTATTTCAAGATATGCAAATTTCTTCAGAGGAAGGTAGGTACGATCGCACCTGGAGATATATCTCGATTCGGGAAGAAAAGTTTCTTGATAAAGGCCAAGTCATACACACAGTCTGTTATACTGTCTAATTTGAAGACAGTAAATGATGATATAAAATTGGACATCAAACCCCATCTAAACTTTAGCTATGGAAGGGGAGTGGTTTTTAATAGGGATCTGTATGAATTTACTGAAGAGGAGATATTGGCCATGTGTCCCCTATCAGTGTGGAAAGTACATAAAGTACCTGGAACATCAATGATTGTTCTTACTTTCCAGGATGCTGATGTACCTTTCCACATAGACATAGAAAACGAAAGGATCAGAGTTCAACCTTTTAAGCAGAAGCCACTGCAATGTTATAATTGCTTTAAATTTGGACATCCTTCCAAAGTTTGCAATAATGAAAAAATTTGTAATACTTGCTCCAAAATTTACCATGGGGATTGTACACTTGAGGCAAGATGCTTAAACTGCAACTCTAATCATAAATCTAATGATAGGAGCTGCCAGTTTTATAAGTTAGAAGAGGCTGCCCTCAATAAATCAATTATTGAACATGTAAGCGTGGGGCATGCCAAGAGATTATTAAATAAATCTAATACTTATGCAAAAACATTAAAAACAGGAGAAAAAGTTCCTCGGGAATCATCTCACCCACCTACTACTGTAGGTAGTTCTCGAAAAAGGAATTCACAATCTATTGATAAAGTGCTGCATAAGACAAGAACATCTCCTCCTAAAGATTTATCATTGAGTATCAACAAAAAGACATTGCCCACCACTATCAAACCTTTGTCCCCCATTACAAAGGATAGTACTAACCTCTCCCAGGCCATATCCTTGCCTGATTTAATGGAGATTCCACCTGACACCAAGTTATCAGGTGTACCTGTAGTGGGGAAGGTACAAAAACCTGGTAACCTGCAACCTATTAATCGTAAAAGAGAAAGACCTCCATCTCTCTCACCCCCTTCCATAAGAAATACTAGAATTATGACATCAAATAAATATGATGTTTTGTCTGTTGATGTTGGCGATCAACCAGAAGACAATTTAAATAAATCAGAAATTCAAGTTGAGGTCCACCATCCCCCTCAACAAATATATAAAAAAGATACAAAGAAAAACTCCAACGTAAAACCCAACATAACAAGACCATCTCTGAAGAAACCTACAAGTAATAATGTTAGATTAAAAACTGCTAATGGGAAGACCTCACCCAAGACGTCTTCCAGAAATAATCCATAGTTTTCTCCTCCATTTTGCAATGGAACTGTCAGGGTTTGAGGGCGAAATATGAAGAACTTAAGCTCCTAATTCATGAGCATTCCCCCATAATAGTATGTCTACAGGAAAGTATGCTTGATTCTAACACTCCTAGTCCTCGAGAGTATGTTAGCTATAGAACACCATATAATCAACAAGCAGGGAGCCATGGCGGAAGTCTCATGTACATTCGTCGAGATGTTCCCCAAATACCTATGTCTATACGTACAACCCTGCAGGCAGTTGTTGTACAAATTGATATAGGGAGAAAATATACAATATGCTCTCTGTACTTACCTCCAAATGATGATATTTTATATGATGATTTAGCAGAAGTTATTCAACAACTCCCTCAACCTTTTCTCTTACTGGGAGATATGAATGGTAGACATCCTTTATGGGGTGATGTTTTGGCCAACACAAGGGGCAATATTATCTCATCAATTGTGGAGAATGAGGATGTGGGGCTCCTTAATACAGGAGAGCCCACGCACTTCCATGTTCAGACAGGTACTTTGTCATGCATTGACCTTTCAATTGCAAGCTCTAACTGCCTTCTTGATTTTGATTGGAGGACATTAGATGATTGGCATACTAGTGATCATGCACCAATCATTATAAACACCAACAAGGGTCCACCTTTGCAAAGATCGCCACGTTGGAATCTAGACAAGGCAGACTGGGTTAAATTTTCCGAGCTAAGTGAAATCGAAGGGAGAGCAGAACAGTTTGAAAGTATTGATGATGCTATAGACCTGCTGAATGGAACTCTTCATACAGCAGGAGTCAATTCAATTCCCAAAACAACAGGGTTATTCAAACGACGACCAGTCCCGTGGTGGTCTTCAGAACTAACTGCACTCCACAGAGCCACAAGAAGATCTCTAACACGATTGCGTAGACTCCGAACTGATGAGAATTTAATTATGTACAAGAAATGTAGAGCACAGTTCCGTCGTGCCATGAAAGAAGCAAGGCGCCAGTCATGGATGTCTTTTGTTTCCTCCATTAACAGTAGAACACCAGCATCTTCTGTGTGGAGGAAAGTAAAAAAGATAGCTGGCAAATTCACCCCCAACCCACCACCAGTGTTGAAGGTGAATGGCCAGTATGTAACTGAAGCAAATGAAGTTAGCAATGCCTTGGCTAATCATTTTTCAAATGTATCCAGCAAGTGTGAAGGAGCCCCTGGTCACCAGTATAGGAGCACTGAAGAAAATAAAATTTTAAATTTTGCAACAAGAAGGGAAGAGTCGTATAATTCTCCTTTCACTGAAAGAGAATTTGATTCCGCACTTGCTCATTGCAACGATACAGCCCCTGGACCCGATGGAATTCCATATGCAATGATTAAACATGTACATTTTAATACAAAGCTATTTATTTTAAGCATTATTAATAGAATATGGCATGATCATAGTTACCCAAGTGTTTGGGAACTAGCCATTATTTTAGCCTTTTTAAAACCCGGTAAAGACAAGTTTTTAGCAGCAAACTATCGTCCTATTGCATTGACATCTTGTTTATGTAAAATTATGGAGAAGATGGTCAATGCAAGGCTGATATGGTACCTTGAAAAGAAAGGTATTTTATCACCGATTCAATGTGGATTCCGAAAAATGCACTCAACGACTGATGTGTTGATACGACTTGAGTCTTCTATTTGTGAAGCCTTTGCTTCCAAACAGCACCATGTTACAGTATTTTTTGACCTTGAAAAGGCATATGATACCACATGGA
>NC_090749.1:74622673-74625173 GCF_036898095.1 Palaemon carinicauda
AAGAACAACGATACAGATTGAGATAACGTAATGTATCGCTCTAATTATGACGTCGGTACATATATTGGAGTTAAAGTTATACTGAAGTGAGAACATGAGTTGATGTTGTCACATTGGGAGGATATTACATATTTATACACACACACATACACACGCACACACACACACACACTTAATATATATATAATATAAAATATAATATATATATATAGTATACACATATACATATATTACACATTTATATATATATATATATATATACTACATACAGAGAGAGAGAGAGAGAGAGAGAGAGAGAGAGATGTAACTCGGTTAAAGAAAGGTAAGAGGTATGCGTGAGTGGGGGAAGAGGGATACAAATGATGAGAAAAGACAGAGATAAGTAGAATTTGAGTTCACGAAAGGTAAGAGATACGAATGAAAAGGAAGGATAAATAGAGTATAATGAGAGTATAGATGGAGATGGGTATGTGGTGAAAAAAAAACAGATATTATTTATACTCGTACCGAGAAATGTGAGCTTTGAGACTAGCACAGAAGGTCTCTTCTCTCTCTCTCTCTCTCTCTCTCTCTCTCATCTCTCATTAAAGCAGAGGGAATAACCGAAGCTGAATTAAATTTCTGCCGTCCCAGTAGCTGGTCTGCCGAAATCATTAGGTTTTGAGGATATTTATTCATTAAAATACGACACAGATCATGATATGCATATGTAGGTCGAAGTAGGACCTTGTAGTAATAACTTGCAGATGAGGTACTGCAAGGGAAAGGGTTAGGTTGTTATTATTATTATTATTATTATTATTATATTATTATTTATTACTACTACTACTAGTTATTACTACTACTACTACTACTACTACTACTACTACTATTATTATTATTATTATTATTATTACTATTATTATTATATTATTATTATTAATATTATATTATTATTATTATTATTATTATTGTCGTTGTTTTTGTTATTGGCTAAGCTTACAGGCCCTAGTAATATAATGCACCCGAGCTGAGCATATAATGGGGAAAGATAGATAATAGATGGACATTAAAAATAACATAATGGCCCCTAAAGATTGCAAACGAAGCTGGGGAAGGAAGATAAGATGGATTAACTAACGAAGAAAGTTTACGCACATAGACCGGCATAGAAAGACCATAAACAGACGCAAGTAGAAGGACATGTCTGAGGCCTTTGTTCTGTAGTGAACTAGTCACGGCTGCTGATGATGATGATATTAATACTAGCTAAGCTACAACCCTAGTTGGAAAAGCCGGATTCTATGAGCCCAAAGGCTCCCACAGGGAAGAATAGCCCAGTAAGGAAAGTAAATGAAGAAATAGATAGAATAATACGCCTAAGTGTATCTTCAAGCAAGAGCACTCTAACTCAAGACAGTGGGAGACCGTGGTACAGAGGCTATGGCATTACCAAAGATTGGGGAGCAATGGTTTGATTTTGGAGTGTCCCCTCTCCCAGAGGAGCTGCTTACCAAAGCTAAAGACTCTCTTCTACCTTTACAAAGTGGAAAGTAGCTACTGAGCTATTACAGTGCATAAGTAAACCCCTACAATGAAGATTTTATTTCAGGGATCCTAGTGTTGCCATTTGTACGAGGAAAGAAAAGAATATTTGATGTTTTCTGATTAAAAGCTTAATGTTTCGTTCATGAGCCGTAGAATCAAGTGATGCATTCATCCCCCACCCGCTTCTAGGTATGAACCAAGACTTCAAACCTCTGTCATAAGGACGACAAAGTCGTGTTTACTATTTAAATATACCAATCCTTGAGCATATATCAAACTTAAAATCCTACTACGACATGTGGAATCGTTATATTCTGGTTCTAACCTTTTTTTCTTATTATGAATGGAATTAGTTTTCAACTGCTTTCCTTTACCAAGTATGATCTTCAAGAATTATCAACTACAGTACAATTTAAGGTCTTTGAAGTGTTTAACTTCTTTTATGTCCAATTCTAAAATTTAAGGATGTTAAATATATATATATATAATATATATATATATACATATCCTTCTTACCCTTTCTGAGTTGGAATACCTTAACGTTGATCATTAAAGCTATGTTTTGTTATAGGCATCCATACTAGACTGGTTTGCTGTGAGTGCTCAGACTGGACTCCCACCATTACCAGTTCGCATTGGCTAATGTGGTGAAAATAAATGAATCGTAAATATCTGTTAAACTCGCAAGTTATTATTGAGAACATTTCGTATATAAAATCCATTGAAATGTTTCATCAATGTCAATGTCAACTTTATATGATCTAATCCATTTAGTATGTAAAGCCACCGTAGAGTTCTTTATCCTCAGCCAACAGGAAAGGAAATTGTATAATATTTTGCCAATTAAAAGTAACATTAATAAAAAAAAAAAACTGTATGGATACAATACCCTAGAAGAAAATAAGGCAAGTAGTTTGTAGCCTTGGCAGTAACCTCTACCTTGGTATTAAATTGCAGATATATAATAGACGAG
>NC_090749.1:74630173-74637673 GCF_036898095.1 Palaemon carinicauda
TTCTCCATTCATTCATCACCTTTTACTCTAGGCTTCATAGTCCTCAGCCATGTAGGCCTGGGTCTTCCAACTCTTCTAGTTTCTTTAACGAAGAAAAATATTTTCCTTAAGCATTCTTTGTGCATATCATTTATTAATAGTGACTGCACTGAGTTTTTATTGGTTTGTTGATTTTCCATTGGTCATTCATTTTATCCATATTACTGATGACATTACGGTGTCATTTAGTTTATATCACCGAAGCTGCATTCTTTAACTGATAATTGATTCTTAATAATGTATCATTACTTGATTGGTTTCCCATTAATCGATTTTATAATTATACCTAATGTTCCACTTGTCTTTTATTTAATCCGCTTTCATTGACAAAGGATCACAGAAACTCACAAGTTCTATAAAGATAAATCATCATTTAGTTTTCTTGTTCTTTTTTTTTCGAGAGAGATAGATAGTTGTTCTTGAATTTAATTTTGTTGAGACTGATTAATAACTTTTTTTTAATTGGGTACCAGCAAATAGAGACCTTGTGGTGCCACCCCGTCAAAAGAGTGTTTGTTTGTGCGCTTTTGTATGTGTTTATATCTATATATCATCATCTTCTCTTACGCCTTTTAACGCGATGGGCCTCGGTTAGAATTTGCCAGTCGTCTCTATCTTGAGTTTTTATTTGATACTTCTCCATTCATCATCATCTCTATCACGATTTCATATTCCTCAGCCATGTAGGCCTGGTGCTTCCAACTCCTCTATTGCCTTGTGGAGCCTAGTTAAAAGTTTGGTGATCTAATATCTCTTGGGGAGTGCGAAGAACAGGATCTCAAACCATCTCCATATACCCCTCACCATGATATCATCTACATATGGCACTTGAGTATTCTCTCTTATAGTTTCACATAATATATATATATATATATATATACACACACACACATATAATATATATATATATACATATATATATATATATATATATTTATATTTATATTTATATATATATATATATATATATGTATATGTATATGTATATATATATATATATATATGCATGTGTGGATTTATATTTATATTCAAATGTGTATGTATAATGTTATTTTAGGTATCTAATTACTTCGTCACCAGCATTGCGAGCCAATTCATTAATGGCGTACACCTGCTTGTCTTTGTGTCTAGATACAAGCTTATGCAATTCCAATTCCATATGGGAGGGATCATGATCAATGCTGTGATCTGGATAATTTCACTTTGAAGTCATGGCTATAGTGTGATTTACAAGTTTGGAAGGATACGGTTCATTATGAATGGCAATGAGTGAATAGACCGGAATGTTTGACAGTAACTGTTTCCAGCCAATACGGACACCGACACTTATATGATTCATACTGTTTTGATAATCTCCCTTGCTTTCAATTCTCGGTCTGAAGAGTAACAGATCTCCAGGTGTAAATCCATCTTCCCCACCAGCTTGCAGTATTATAGATTATTATTTTATATTGTAACTTGCTAAGCTACTACCGTAGCTGGAAAAGCAGGATGCTATAAGCCCAGTAGCTCTAACAGGGTAAAATAGCCCAGTGAGAAAAAGAAATAAGGAAATAAATAAACTACAAGTGAAGAAATGAACAATTTATATGGAATATTTTAAGAACAATGACAACATTGATTTAGATCTTTCATATTTAAACTATAAAAACTTCAAGAAAAAAAAAAAACATGAGGAAGAGAAGTATGATAGAAAAGTTTGCCCGAGTATACCCACAAGAAATAGAACTCTAACCCAGGACAGTGGAAGACCATGGTACAGAGGCTATGGCACTATTATTATTATTATTATTATTATCATTATTATTATTATTATTTATTATTATTATTATTATTATTATTATTTGCTAAGCTACAACCCTAGCTGGAAAAGCAGGATGCTATAAGCCCAGGGAACCCAACAGGGTAAATATCCCAGTGAGGAAAGGAAAAAGGGAAAATAAAATATTTTAAGAACAGTAAAAACATTAAAATATATATTTCCTATATAAAGTATAAAAAATCAACAAAACAAGGGGAAGAGAAATTAGATAGAATAGAGTGTCTGAGTGTACCCTCAAGCAAGAGAACTCTAACCCAAGACATTGGAAGACCATAGTACAGAGACTATGGCACTACCTAAGACTAGAGAACAATGGTTTAATTTTGAAGTGTCCTCTTAGAAGAGCTGCCTACCATAGCTAAAGAGTATTTTCTAGCTATTTTCCCTGGTTCCGTGAGGAATTGTCCAGAACTTGTTCATACACTCATTTAGATTAACCCAGATTTCATCTACATATAGTATAGTATATTTCTGTTCTATGATGTAGTCTCAAGTACTTTTTTTTCCTAAAAGTTACGTCACTCTTTTACATTAGCATTTGTCGGTTTCAGCTTTTGCCATACCGGAAACCAAGTTGTGTTGGCCTATTGGAAACGTCCTTGCCTGGTGATTACCAAAATGGAGCTGGAGATCCGCTGGAAATCATTTGTTACTTTTGTCGCTGAAACCTCACCATCCTTGTGAGCTAGGGATGGGAAGATTTGGGGAGCCTTTATGTTCACCTGCAAAGTCAACAGCAATTATTGCCTGGTCCTCCCTGCTCGTAGCTTTGATGGATAGAGGAACTTGGGTGCTGATCATATGTATATATGGTAAGTCTCTAGGGCATTGTCCTACTTGATAAAGCAATCTCACTGTCCATCGCCTCTGTCATTTATGAACTGTCTTTAATCCTTAAACAAGCTTGCGAAGGGAAGCAGAGGCACCAGTGAAGCTTAGTTAGCTCCTTCATCACTTTCAGCAAAGCCTTCACCGTTGGAAACTCATCTCTCTCAGAAAATGTAAGAATCCCTCTCCAGCGAATTATCTACTGCTTCTATTACAGGGGTGATCCGGGTCCTTGGTGGTTTGGATTTAATGACACCCTATTTGTGTTGTTTAGCCATCCTTAGCAAGGACTGAGCAGATATATTCCTTTTCCCTTTTGTTCGTCTTGATGTCGGGAATAACTGCACATTCACTGTCATTTTCCTCGTATCACATGTCACTTGTGGACTAATTCTTGAATGCCTCACTGTTTAGGCTACGGTCAATCTCAGCGATGACTCCTGACTAAAGAGAAATATAGTTTAGCGTCATATTACGCATACGTGAAATGGATGTTTTTTTATTTTCCTTTATTCGTTCAAAATTCTCAGAGTTTTTTTCGCAGCAACAAACTTTAATAGCGAATTGTTATTGTTCAGTATTCTCACCATAAGACTTCTATATAATATTTGATCAGTGGGTATGTCATGATTATGAGTCAATAAAAGGGGGTGGCCATTACCAGTATAGTTAGAAGTAAATTTGAATAATGCGTAAATAGTGACGATCAATTAAATTTAAATGCTGAGTAAATAACAATGATTAATTAGATTTAAATAATGAGTACATAGTGATGATCAGTTAAAATAACAAATTCAAATACATATAGTTACTCTTAAGCATTCTTTAATATGAATTATTTAAGTTACACTAGTGTTGATTTCTGTTGAAATTACACGGGTGATATTGGCTGGCCCATCCCAGGAATTTTAAACATATTACCTCTTTATATAACTATTGGAGATATATACATCCCCTCTATAGTTATAGCCACCCATACTAGGTAAGTTTGGTGTGAGCTATGACACTAAAGACCCACACCATCACCAGTCCGTAGTTGGCCAGCGTGGGGATGAAATTGGCCATACCCAAGACATGAATAAGGACAGTTTGTGGTCTTTGTCCAGCAGTGGTCTATAAGTGACTGCATTTGTTGTAGTATATATATATATATATATATATATATGTATATATATATATATATATATATATATGTATATATATATATTTATATATATTTGATGTTATTATTATTATTTCAACAAACCGTGACCTCTTTCTTAACTTAACTTTCGCGACGTTTGATCATCGGGCAAATGTTTGTAACACGAAATTTACATGTTTAACTTTCCTGCGTAGTATATCATTAGTTGAGTCGTTTGAAAGCAGCAAATTGAAGGAAAATATGCAGGTTGGAAATTCACGAAGATTTCATTGCTTTCCAATTAAGATGAAAAAGGAAAATAAACTTATTAAAGAAGAAATACAATTATTCATGTGACTCTCTCTGAGTGGGGATGCCTTTACTTGGTGAAAGGGTTTGGTGTATCGCCATGATCAGCAAAGCTGTACTAGTCATGGCCATTCATACTAGGTTGGTTTCCTCTGGGTGATCAGACGAATGTCTTCCACCTATCTCAAGATATGTATGAGACTTTTGTCCTACAGTGGACTAGAAACAATTTAAAGGTTTAAGGGCCGCTCATGAATGGCAGAGGCAAGGGACTGTAACATTACCCCAGAGACTGACCATTTATACATATGATCAGCGCCCAAGCCCTCTCTCCACCCGAGCTAAGACCAAGGAGGGCCAGGCAATGGGTACTGATGACTAAGCAGATAGACCTATAGGCTCCCCCAAACACCCCATCCTTAGCTAAAAAGGATGGTGAGCTTACAGGGACGTTACCACATCGGCCATCACAACCATTAGTTATTGTTGTTTAAAGGTTTAAAGACTGTTCATGATTGGCAGAAGCAAGAGAGAGTAACAATGCTCTAGCAGATCAATGTCCTAGAGACAGACCATATATATACATAAAATCAGTGCCCAAGCTCCCTCTCCAACGAAGGACCAGGGAGAGCCAGGAAACGGCTACGGATGACTCAGCAGATAGACCTATAGGCTCTCCCAAACCACCCATTCTTAGCTGAAATAGACGAGGCATTATTTTCACCAAATGGCAGCACTATTAAGACCAATTTAAATAGCTGATAATGATAATTGAAATTAAATAAACATCTTTGAAATGCTAATCACATAGCGGTAAATGTAAATAAAAAGAAAATTGAAATTATGAATCTAAGATATTTTGAAAGTTGAATGTGGCCAAATAACGAAGTTTCTTCAGTTTGAATATAATTAGGTAAGAGAGATATTCGAAAAACCTAATATGAAAACATGGAAATGTAAAGAAAAATAGTGTTGTAAAACAAATATGATCATATTTTCATATCATAACAGGGATTATACCCATACAAAGGAAAACAATGAAAATTATATATATATATATATATATATATGTATGTATTTCTATATATATATATGTATTTCTATATATATATATATATATATATGTATGTCTATATATATATATATATATATATTTGTATATGTATGTATGTATGTATGTATGTATATATGTATGTATGGATTTATATACGTATATATATATATATATATATGCATATATATATATGCATATATATATATATATATATACTGTACATAATATAAAACAAATAAACAGAAAACCAATGAATAAACTCAATTTGCATGAATAATATGAATAAACGTATTATACATCATAGCACACCATTTCCCTTTGAATACTAAAATATAAGAAATGTAGTGATTAATCAAGGAAGATCGCATGAAATATTATTGCAAATAAGTAAAAATGTATGAAAGTAAATAAGCTTTATATAAATTCTCTAAAACATTATAATTTACGGTAATTTAGCCATAAGAACTTACTCTTAAACAAATAAAACGAAAGAAAATATTGCCAGAGAAAGAAATGAGTCGTGGGAGGGCAAACAGTCTTTTCGAATAAAACATTCTAAAGAAACATGACTTTGGGTAACTTATCATTCCGGGACATTAGCATCAATTGGTGGTCGTCCAGTGTTATGTTTTAGTGCTCCTGATATTGACTGGTAATGTAATGTTAGAGTTGAGGCTTTCCAATCAGGGTAACCAATGTTATAGTTTTCACCTGGAACGTAACTATTTGGTGAGGGAAGATCGAGTTTAGTCTGTAAGTCTCGAAGTGTTTAATAATAGTAAATGTATCGTAAATAATGCTTTATTCATCAGTTAAATCAATGTGTGGTTAAGCCTTGTCTTAGGTTTTACGTAAGAGTTTCTCGAAGAAAAGGAAGAAAAAATACCATTCACGTAACTATGTTTATTTTTCATGATCGAATAATCATAGGCAGAGTAAACGAAATCAATCAATAGATTATAATAAATATATTTACAAACACACAAACAGACACACACACATATGTACTGTATATATATATATATATATATATATATATATGTATATATATATATATATATATACTGCAGGACAATAACCTCAGACAAGCCCTTATTCTTGATTGGATTTTGACAAATTTTCCTCACCACTCTGGCCAGTGCTTATTAGTGATGGTGGGAAACTTTATTCTGATCTCTTAAATCAAACCAAACTAATATGGGTGGTCCTGTCTTGTACAGCTTCGCATGCCAGGGAGATGCACAAATCCTACACCATGTTAAGGTATGCCCACTAAGAAAGGTCGTATATATATATATATATATATATGTTTGTGTGTATATATGTGTATATATATACATATATATATATATATATATATATACAGTATGTATCTAGTTTTGCATATCTTTTAGACCGTAAGTTTTAGGTACTTCATTGTTAATTTATTTATACATTGTACTTTCGTCTTATATGATAATAAGGGAATATCTCATTTGAGATAAGGTGTGTTGTCGGATTTTATGTTATACCTTCCTGATAAGGGATACAATTTCCTGTAACCCTATTTTTTTGTGCCTAAAACTAAAGGAAACTTGAAAATAGTCCTACACACAAAACAAAATGAAAACAAAAATGCAAATTTCTTTTGCAATTTTGGACTCTTTGTGTCCCAATGCCATGCTGAAAATATCTGCAATTGTCATTTCCACCGGATAGAAAACTAATTTCATTATTATTTTGCAAGGGCACTTAACGCTTTCTTTCCTTGCTTTGCAAATTCGAAAGCTTAAAATAGTTTTCTATATTTGTTAGATGTCATTCCCTTTTATTAGTGATTTGTGCTCAGGACAGCAAAAGAACATTGATTGATGCCAGATGTGCGATTGTTGTCGAATTTTGCTTGCTTATTGAATGCCTGATATAAGTTTGGTATTTTTGGATGAGTACTTGAATTTCTAGCTTCACATTCATGACTGCTTACATTCTGGACACCTAGAATAATTTTGAAATTTATGAAACGTGCATTTATTCTTTCTGTTCATTTTTGCTTAGACACGAAAAATTAAATTTTTGAATGGGTAGTTTATGTTTATATTCCCATTTATTACTACGTGACTTCTAGGCAGTAAAATATTTTTTTTTTATTCATCAAACATGTATTTATAATCTCTTCATTCTGATTTTGCTTAGCATGCAAAATTCTAGTTTTTTTTTTTTTTTTTTAATATTTAAAGGACAGAGGTATGTTGTTTAGGACCCATTAAGAATAACTACTTATTTATTGGAAAAGAAGTTAACGTTATGGCCTGCTTATCTTTGGCTGTTTTCTCCAAACAAATAGGG
>NC_090749.1:74642673-74650173 GCF_036898095.1 Palaemon carinicauda
TATTTTTCTCAAATTAGGTGCGACATTTGATTAAAATTTATGAAATGAAGACAATAAACTATACAATGACGGGCCGTTTTATATATTTTTACAAAAACATCCTCTAAAAATTTATAATTTACGTTGACGTTTTAAATATGGCGAATTTGTTGTCTTGTCTGAGAAAGATTTATTGTTATTTTCCTATTTAACTTTTGTGAATTTTATGGACGAAGTAAGTCTTGAAGATGTTCGTCGTCGAAATTTATATATATATACATACATATATATATATATATATACATATATATATGTATATATATATATATATATATGTGTGTGTGTGTGTGTGTGTGTGTGAATTTTAAGGATGAAGAAAGTGTTGAAGATCTTCATGGTTCTAAGCAGTGTGTGTATATATATATATATATATATATGGTGTGTGTGTAAGTGCTCATGGATTCATCTGGTCTTCCAAAAGCATACGAATATCAAGTGTGGCATGTCCACGAATAATGATAGTTAGCAGTTTCTTTTGAGAAGAGAATTCTTGCCTGGCACCAGAAAAGATTGCTTGCTCCATTTCTCAAGTATTTCTTTGGCCTTTAGATTTCTTTTTCTTTTTTATTGTCGGGTTTCCGAATGTTTTGATTTGATTTTGAATATTTGTGTTTTTTCATTGAATATAGTTTTAATATTGTTTTTAACTACTTCAGTTAAAGAATTAAGTGACAATTTGGAGTTTTATCTAAATGAAAATTTACTTTTCACTCTCTCTCTCTCTCTCTCTCTCTCTCTCTCTCTCTCTCTCTCTCAGTTTTGTATCTGTGTGCCGGTGAGTGATTACACTTTTGCGACCCTATAAATATCCTGATTTAACGCGGATAACAAAAGGCTATCAAGTGCAATATAGCTACAAGTTTTCGTGAATAGTCAGTGATTAGTTTGAGGTCAGAGAAGTGGGATAAAACGTCGGCATAGAATAGTTATCTTGTGAATTACTAAAAATCTAATCAAGATGGCTATTTACAACACGGGCAAGGCTTGGAGAGACATCGCTGGACTCAGCAAAAGTAAATTCCATGAGTTGGCGAAACAGGAGCTCGACCGTCTGATAACAGAGGTCACTAGTAACTCCAATCAGTGTGACGGAAAAATATTCGCAGACATATTGAAACAATATGATCCAATAGACTGGAACAAATCTGCGGAAAACATCAGCAAAATAATTGAAGAAATTCCAAGAAGATCCAAGTGATAAAGAGACTTATAAAGAAAGTCTACATCAATCAACACATTCCATCAAAGAACAATAACAAGTCCAATATGGTGAATATGCTGATTGATGCATTGGGAAAAAGAATGCCAAAATGGTGTAATACATGTAAGATATGGTATTCCATTAATAATCCTCAACAACTGATTAGAAAATGTAATGCCTGTCATGTTCGCAACACACCCCACATGTGCTGAAATACAGCACAAAGGTATTCTGCTCAACATGCTTAGTCTGGATAGAAAAATAAATTAAGTCGAGACTAAATCTGCAAATACTTGAAGAAGAAGAAGAAGAAGAAGAAGAAGAAGAAGAAGAAGAAGAAGAAGAAGAAGAAGAAGAAGAGAGAAAAATGAACAGGATATGTGTAAGGATGCAGAGGAAATCATTGATATAACTTATGATGCCATCCAACAACATACTTATGAAGAGATAAATTATCAGATGGAAACAAATAATAGACCCAAGAGACTCTACCCGGACCTACATACTTTTAGGGAAGAGCAAGAACAAGAAAAAAAAGAAAAGAAAGATATAGTCTGTAATAGGCTGAAAAGAGGGAATTGCAGATTTGGCGAAAGATGCTACTACAAGCATCCAAAGATATGCCATAATTATGAGATATAAGGGTAAATGTGCGTATTTAGACGGATATGGAGACGAATGCAGAGATCTCCATCCAAAAATATGCAAAACCCTAAAAGAAGGAAAAGGATGCAGTTTCAACAAAAAATGTCGATATATGCATCCTGCAACTATGAATGAGAGTAAGGAAACTCAGCAAACTGAAAAGAAAAACAAAAATGAAACAAAAAAAAGAAACAAAAAAGCAGGCCGCGTATGTACCGCACTATGCACCAAAAAAGGCCTTTCAACCCAAGTCTCCACATTTAGAGCCCAACTACAAAGAATGCATCTATAATGCCAGGGGTTGGTGCAGATATGGGGATAATTGCAGGTTTACACACAAAAATAAATATGAAGGCGAAGAACAAATATAATAGAAAAGTTGGATTTTTTTAATGGCAGAATTCCGAGAAATGAAGAAAAGAACATCATATCAGAACAGGAAGGAAGCATGGGAGAATCCATATTATTACCAATATTAAATAATGGGGATGAAACACAAACCATAATAGTGATGAATGCACAGGGTTTAGTCACAAGTAACTCTAAAAGGAAAATAGAGTTCTTAGAAGAACTAACTCAAATTGAAAAAAATAGATATATTTAAATATAAGTGAAACATGGTATTCCCAAGAGACTGGCAGTGATGACCAGATAAAGGGTTTCCAAACTTATAGATCAGACAGAAAAAATAGGAATCAAGGGGGGAACCGCAATATATGGAAGAGACATGAATCAAGGAAAAGTCTGTGAAAATACAGCAACACAGAATGTGAATTGATTGCGGTAGAATTTGAATTTGAAAAAACTAGTGAATATTGTAGTTTACAGACCCCCCAAATACTAAGGAGTTTGACATAATAATAGAAAAAATAGATGATATATGTAGAAACCATAAAGACTGGAATATACTCCTATCCGGAGATTTTTAACTTTCCTTTCGTGGATTGGAAAGAACGGATAGAAGAAAGTGGTTGTATGTTACATATAAAAAAGAGAGTAATAGTAGCGCAGAAGATAAGAGGCAATTTGAAAAGTTTCAAGATATGCTATTAGATTATAATATGCAACAAATAAACCACATTCCAACAAGAAAGGAAAATGTCCTAGATCTAGTATTTGTGAATGAGGTGAATTATGTTAAAGAAATAATAGTGTATAACACGGGAATTTCAGACCACAATGTCATAGAATTCATAGTTCATTCCAAAGCAAGTGATCGCAGAATTAAATAAAAGCACAAAACTTTGGGAAGGATATGGAAAATATAATTTTTACAGTAAGAATATAAAATGGTCAGAAATAAATGAAGAACAGAATAAAGAATGGAAAAATATATTTGTAAGTGATACTATACAGGTAAATACGGACATACTGTACAAAATACTTGAGAAAAGTGTTGAAAAATATGTACCGAAAAAAAACAATAAACAAAAGACGTGCATACCAAGAGACAGAAGGATCTTATTTCAGAAAATTAGAAAGTGGAAGAAAAATCTTGCAAAAGAAAAAAAATGTGTGGAAAATGAGGGAAATAAAATGTAAGATAGAAAATGCAGAACAAAAGATTATACAGTCGAACGAAAATGAAAAAAGGGACATAGAAGAAAGGACACTTCAAAATATAAAAAGAAACCCCAAAGTACTTTACTCCTATGCAAAAAAGATGAATAAAGGGAGAATAGAAGTAGGCCCTCTAAGAATTGAAGGACAGCTAACGAATGAAAAAAAGGAAATATGCAACATATTAGCAGAAAAATATAAGAGTGAGTTCACGCCAAGAATTGCGAATGAGAATAATGAAACAGAAATGAGAGAAGAAAATGTTGAATATCTAACGGATATAGATATTAATGAAGCAGATATTGTTAATGCTATAAACGAAATTAAAAATGGATCGGCAGCCGGATCAGATGGAGTTCCAGCGATTTTGTTAAAAAAAACTGCAAACACTATCGCGAAGCCGCTTGCAATACTGCTAAGACAAAGTGTAGATATGAGCGAGATATATGTTGAAGATAAATTAGCTTATATAACCCCTATCTTCAAAAGTGGATCAAGACTAGAGGCCAGCAATTATAGACCTGTTAGTCTAACATCACATATTATGAAAGTGTATGAGAGGGTAATAAAAAAGAAAATAATGAACCATTTGGTAAAAAATAATTTGTTTAATATGGGTCAACACGGTTTCTTGCCTGGAAAAAGTACACAGACCCAACTGATAGCACACTATGAAAACAAACAAAAATATGATAAATGAAAAGACACAGATGTGATCTATCTAGATTTTGCAAAAGCCTTTGACAAGGTAGACCATAACATATTGGAGGAAAAAGATTAGAAAGCATAATATTATGGGAAAGATAGGAAAATGGGTAAAAGAATTCCTGCAAACAGAAAACAGATAGTGGTTGCAAATGACGAGAAATCAGATGAAGCCCAGGTAATATCGGGGTGTGCCACAAGGTACGGTATTAGCTGCACTGCTGTTTGTTATTATGATCTCAGACATAGACTGTGACGTTGAAAACTCTGTAGTGAGAAGTTTCACCGATGACACAAGAATAAGTAGACAAATTACCTGTGATGAGGATAGGAACTCACTACAAAGAGATCTAAACAAAATATATGAATGGGCGGAGATAAATAGGATGGTATTTAACTCCGATAAATTTGAATCAATAAATTATGGAAACAGAGAAGGAATGGTGTATGCATACAAGGGACCTAATAATGAGACAATCACAAACAAGGAAGCAATTAAAGACCTTGGTTGTAATGTTACATAGGAATATGTTATGCAATGACCAAATAGCAACACTGTTGGCTAAATGTAAAGCAAAAATGGGAATGTTATTCAGACACTTTAAAACAAGAAAAGCTGAACACATGATATGCTTTACAAAACTTATGTACGTAGTACACTCGAGTACTGCAATGTGATATGGTACCCCACACTACGCAAAAGGATATTGCGCAAATAGAGAGTGTACAAAGGTCCTATACTGCTAGAATAGAAGAAGTTAAGGACCTTGACTACTGGGGAAAGACTGCAATTTTTAAAACTATACAGTCTAGAAAGGAGAAGAGAACGTTACATGATAATACAAGCATGGAAGCAAATAGAAGGAATTACTGAAAACATCATGGAGCTTAAAATATCAGAAAGAGCAAGCCGAGTAGATTAATAGTGGCAAAAAATATTCCAGGTAAACTAAGAAAGGCGCACAGGACATTAATCCACTACGCAACCAGCATCGATAATGCAGCGACTATTTAATGTGCTGCCAGCTCATCTAAGAAACATATCAGCAGTGAGCGTAGAGGTGTCTAAGAATAAGCTCGATAAATACATAAGATGCATCCCAGACCATCCAAGACTGGAAGATGCAAAATACACCGGAAGATGCATTAGCAACTCTCTGGTGGATATACGAGGTGCCTCACACTAAGGGACCTGGGGGAACCCAAACAAAAATAAGGTAAGGCTCTCTCTCTCTCTCTCTCTCTCTCTCTCTCCCTCCTCTCTCTCTCTCTCTCTCTCTCTCTCTCTCTCTCATGAGAGAAATATTTAAGAAATATATTGCGAGATAACCGAGACTAGATAAATTTTCGAAATAAAATATAAATAAAATATTGCCTATATAAAATATATTGAGAGAGAGAGAGAGAGAGGAGAGAGAGAGAGAGAGAGAGAGAGATTTTGGTTTGAGTTTTGAATATTTGGGTTTTTTTTAATATAGTTTTAATATTGTTTTTTACTACTTCAGTTAAAGAATTAAGTGGCAATTTGGAGTTTTATCTAAATGAAAATTTACTTTTCAGTTTCTCTCTCTCTCTCTCTCTCTCTCTCTCTCTCTCTCTCTCTCTCTCTCTTTCTCAATATATTTTATATAGGCAATATTTTATTTAGGAGATTTTGGTTTGAGTTTTGAATATTTAGGGTTTTTTTAATTGAATGTAGTTTTAGTATTGCTTTTATTATCCCAGTTAAAAAAATTAAGGTGCAATCTGTAGTTTTATCTAAATGAAGATTTACTTCTCTCTCTCTCTCTCTCTCTCTCTCTCTCTCTCTCTCTCTCTCTCTTATAATGAAGATTAGGTAAATTTTGAATTTAAATTTAGATAAAATATTGCTTATACAAAATCTATATCAATGAATGAATATAAGATATTTTTGTATTTGTGAGAGAGAGAGAGAGAGAGAGAGAGAGAGAGAGAGAGAGAGAGAGCTACTTATCATACGCAATACAGTAATCAGATTACAAACTCTCGTTAACTACAGTACTTCTGTAGCCGACATTCCCCTGAGGCTGATAACGAAAGGAAAAAGGGAGACACAGAAAAGTAATAAAGATGTGGAGAAAGATCAAAGAACACCTAACCCAATTAGTGTGTAAAGGAGGCCTTAGTGCTCCCTAGCTCAGAGAGAGAGAGAGAGAGAGAGAGAGAGAGAGAGAGAGAGAGAGGTTTTGAATAACACCCTCTTCTGCTCATTTACATTTCCGTTCCCTTTGCTGTAACTTGTCCCTGACATTCCACCCTAGGTTTTAATGACTCTCTCTCTCTCTCTCTCTCTCTCTCTCTCTCTCTCTCTCTCTCTAGGAATTGTCTTTAGATAGTGATAATAATACACTTTCCTTTTACAAATCTATCTCAAATAGCTAATGCCTACAGAAAATTATCTCTCTCTCTCTCTCTCTCTCTCTCTCTCTCTCTCTCTCTCTCTCTTTCAATACCATAAAAAGCGCCTACCAGACTATCCCAACCTCATGACGTCACCAAATTGCAGTTTTCCTTAGGTCACCTTCTCTCGGAGACATAACCGAGGGTCATTATGTTCGACCAAAGCGAATATCACCGACGGTCGCTTTTCCATCGAAGGAGAATTGAACGTAAATAAAATGTATACTTTTAGTATCATGGGAATATTATTGTCTTTTATCTATTTCTTATATCTGTGTCGTCTTGATCTTATTTTTTTTTTTTTATATAATTCTTTGACATTTATTCTCCATTAGTTTTATATCAATATATTTTTGCGTGTCTTAGTTTTGAGTGTTTTAAAGGCTCTACTTGATACAGTTTCAGTAATTTTTTAATCTTTTAACGAATCTTTTATTTTTGTTTCTGGAATTATATTCTTTTATTTATTTATATGGTATAAAGGAATGAAGTTATGTTTTTACTGTTACTTTGCCCATGAATGTTCATATTAAAAATCATCATTTCATTCACTTCCTAAATATTCGAATTATTCCAAAGCGCCTAACATTCAGTATATCCTACTATAGGTCTGTTATTATTATTATTATTATCATTATTATTATTATTAATATTATTATTATTATTATTGTTATTATTATTATTATTATTATTTTTATTATTATTATCGTCATCAATAGTGAAGCTAAAACTCTAGTTCGAAAAAGCAGGATGCTATAAGATCTAGGGCTCCAACAGGGAAAGTACTCTAATAAGGAAAGGAAATAAAGAGACTACATGAGAAGTTATAGAAAATTAATATAAAATATTTACCTTCAGTCTTCATTTAATTCTACCCCCATTAAATCATTTTTACAGAGAGAGAGAGAGAGAGAGAGAGAGAGAGAGAG
>NC_090749.1:74665173-74670173 GCF_036898095.1 Palaemon carinicauda
TATCAAAAGACACCAATGTCAGCCTGTTCCACATAAAATAATAAAATTTTCCGCAGTTCCACTGATTCAGTTGCCTGATTAGGAAGATCATTCCACAATCTGGTCAATGCCGGAATAAACCTTCTAGAATAATGTGCAATATTAATATTATAAAATTTCCAGTGGCCATTTTCCACTTGGCCAGGGTAAAAGAGACTTTAGCTTTGGTAAGCAGCTCTTCTAAGAGAAGGACACTCCAAATCAAACCATCGTTCTCTAGTCTTGGGTAGTGCCATAGCCTCTGAACCATGGTCTTCCACTATTTTTGGGTTAGTGTTTTTTTGCTTGGGTGTACACTCTGGCATACTTTTCTATCTGATTTCTCTTCGTATTGTTTTGGTCGTGGACGAATTCTTGGTTTTATACAAAAAATCTCCCAATTCATTAGACGATGCTGTATATAACACATCTTTGTGTCCTGAGGTTCTCTGTGACAGTGAACGTCCAATTGGTAAACCTGAAATGTAATTGCAGTCTCTACATACAACATTATAGCCTCCAGATTACGTTTTTTTACCTTCTGAGTTCCATTAACCAGTGTGCGCCCTATAGCAGTATAGCTCTATGCCCTAAAAGCTAGGAGTCTGGGGTATGGTGGAATAAAGGGAATTTTAAATTTGATGTTTCCTGGTTACATTCTTAAAACCACCTATGCACGGAAATATTTGTTTGTTTTGTGATGTCCATTTTGTTGTTCCACATATAATATACTCGTATATACATATGTATGTATATATACATATCTATAGTATATATAATATACATATATATATATATATATATACATACATATATATATATATATATACATATATATATATAGATATATATATACATATATATCTATCTATATATATATATATATATGTGTGTGTATATATATATATATATACATATACATATATGTATATGTATATATATATATATATATATATGTATATATATATATATATATATGTATATATATTTATATATATATATCTCATACCCTTATTACCATCTTCAACCTCCCAGACTTACAGTGATTGCCTATCTTAGTCCTTTTCGGTAGCGTAGCTGTTTTCTGTGTGATAAACAAAATAGAATAAGTAAAATGTTGCAGGCCAAGTTCCGAAATTTATTTTCGTAATCAGCAATTTACTGAAAAGCGTTTAGTAGAATTTCACATTCGTTTGTGACATGTTTAATAGCAGTTACAGGCGGGGAGAACTAGTCTTAGATGCAATCACACAAGACTTTGGCAAAAGAGGTAAAATGCTGATTCAAACTGTACCGTTACGTCATGTCACGGGAATATATTCTTGGAAAGAATCTGTGCCGTGATGCGATGGTGCTCTGACGGTGACGAACCGTTTAGTGTGAACACGTCCATCTCTTTACAAGGAAAGAGTTTTGACGGGACGATGATGAGACCTGAGGAGACGATGACATGGTGAATTGTGTGAATACATAGCACGGTTGACGGAACAGTGACGTGACACGATATGATGTTATGTGATGAATAGTTTGAACACATAGTACAGTTGACAGAAGGTGACGTGACGTAATGTGACGTGACGTGACGTGATGTAATGTGACGTGACATGACGTGACGTAACGTAAAGTGGCGTGATGTGACGTGACGGGACATGACCGTGACCTGACGTGATGGAAGTGATGTGACGTGACGTGATGTAAGGTGACGTGACGGTGCGGTGTGAATCAGCCTTAAGGGTCGTGGTTGCACTTTGATGCCAGACGGAGGCACAGCCTACCTTGTTCTCGAGTATGGGGTCCCAACCACAACTGCTCTTCTAGGCGTATGGATTGAGGCTTCTTTTTAGAAATGACTCGTAAATAGTCTTGGATGTTTAAATAGGGTGGCCTGGAGGTAGCCAGACTCTAGGGCATTCTCCTACTTGATATGGCAATGTCACTGTCCCATCCCTCTGCCATTCATGAGCAGCCTTTAAACCTTCAAACGGCTCAGGTCAGAGCATTGTTGACCCAGTTACCCAAGTTTTTAATGCCCTAGTTACCCAGCCTACTAGGATGCATTTCTTCCATGTCCTCATAACCTCATTAGGTCATAGGTTACCGGACCTCTTTAACGTCTTATTTAATCTTACTTTTATTGGCTATGATGAGAAAACTATTATAATAATAATCTCTGTCTATTATATCAGATAACATAAAGTTAGTAAACATCTGTTTTAAGATTTTATTAGATGCTTGGTCAGTGAAAATGATAATATTGTGATTAAATGATATTGTTTTTCATATTAGATATCACAAGGAATAATGTTGTAATTTAAGCCAGACTTAACTGGTTATCAGACATAGAGATATTAATGGTATTGATTTATGAAATACCAAAGTTTTAATCTTGAATCACCATTGGTACTGGTTAATCAGGGGATAGAAATATTTTCTGATCACACGATTTCAGGGATAAAATGGCTGGCTAGAATGGCAATTTTTTCAGACTGGAAAAACATAATTTTGAGGAAAATAGTGTTCAATTTTGATAGACTGTCCATATATTATAGAAAATATTTGTGAGAGAGAGAGAGAGAGAGAGAGAGAGAGAGGAGAGAGAGAGAGAGAGAGAGTTAACTATTTACTAGAGGAATTTAGAAATAAACAATACAGAAACCAACAAAAGGACAAAATACATGCAAAGGTAAAATAGAGATATACATGTGTGTACGTATGTTTGTGAGAGAGAGAGAGAGAGAGAGAGAGAGAGAGAGAGAGAGAGTTAACCAATTCACAATTACTAGAGAAATTTAAAAATGAAAAATACATGCCAAGTTACAATAAATAAATATGTGTAAGTATTTTAGAGAGAGAGAGAGAGAGAGAGAGAGAGAGAGAGAGAGACTTTCATGGTAATCCACAAGCTTACGTAAATGTCTCTTAATATCTGATAACACCAAATATAGTTCACGCCTCTCGCATGCAAACGAATACTTGCAAGATATTTTGCATAATTTCCAGCGGAGAAGAAAAAACGGGGAAATTGGCACGGATTTAGTCTTGCCTGATTAATTTGTTAGTTAGCTGGGCTAGATGCCCGAATTGTTATTTTCTTTTTGGGAAACGGGGTCGGGGAAGAGAGACTTGCGAAAAATGTTTAATTGGTTTTGTGATTATTATTATTATTATTATTATTATTATTATTATTATTATTATTATTATTATTATTATTATTATTATTATTATTATTATTATTTTTATTTTTATTATTATTATTATTATTATTATTATTATTATTATTATTATTATTATTATTATTATTATTATTATTATTATTATTCAAACTTGCAACTATTTTATTGTTGTTGAGTACGCTGACATAAGATCAGTTTTAACGTTGTCACATATCCTAAGGTATTATATAATAATTGTTCTGTAATTCTCATGTAGTTGATTTATTTCCTTATTTTCTTTCCCCACCGGGGTATTTTTTCCTGTTTGACCCCTTGGGCTTATAGCATCACGCTTTTTCCAACTAGAGTTGTAGCTTCGCTAGTAAAAATAATAACAATGATAATAATAATACTCTTATTATTATTATTATTATTATTAATATTATTATTATTCTAAGAAAATCTTTATAAACTAGCGTTACCATATTAAGAATAACAAGTTAATAATCAAATGATGAATAATGAATATCATTTATCATTTCAGCCACGTTACTAGCTGTGAACAAATGTCCGCCCGATTATGGCAATACCTCTCAGTTTTGCGTCAAGTTCCAGCTCAAATCCAGAACTTGTAATTTAATTGGGTGAATCACTGCATTCAGATATGGTCGATGAAAAATTTTGTGATTGTGGCTGGTAAAGACGGCGTTCCTGGAGGTAATATATATAAAAAAATACACGCACATCTTTGTGTGATTTCGCCTCGGGCTCTGATCCCGAGGTCGTTAAGAGAATCCAGACATTAATGTATCAAAAACATATATGGCTTATTTGAATTTGAAAAACACGTCTAAATGTGCAAAATTTATCATTAATCGAACGCCAAGTAACAAACTACTAATTAGCTACGATGGTGAGATGGGTTGATTTCAATTCTAAGTTCAAACACCTAACTTCGATAGGTATAGGTACGGAAGAATTGTCACTGACTTTTATCTTTCTTCGTGGGCAAGTGGCAGTCACTGTCTATACAAGCTCGCCGGACCAGGGTTCGATTCCCGGCCGGGCACAAGCTCTTGGCTTTGTGTGAATTCGCCTCGGGCTCTGATCCCGAGGTCGTTAAGAGAATCCAGGCATTAATGTATCAAAAATATATATGGCTTATTTCAATTTGAAAAACACGTCTGAATGTGCAAAATTTATCATATATATATATATATATATATATGTATGTATATATATATATATATATATACATATATATATATATATATATATATGTATATATATATATATATATATATATATTCCTTTCTGAGTGGAATAACTTTGGGTAAAAAGGTTTGTGTATCGCCATAATCAGCTAAGCCTCACTATTCAGGGCCACCTGTATTAGGTTGGTTTGCTGTGAACTATCTCATAAAATTCTCTTTCATAACCAATCTGCAGTGGCCAGGTGGTGAAAGCTAGTCAAATCTCATACATGAATAAGGACATGTCTAAGGCCTTCGTTTTGCAGTTGACCTGAAACGGCGGGATTCGTTAATGTTTTTGTGTGTGTGTATGTATATGTTTGTGAGTGTGTATAGTTATTTGTTGATTGGAACATAGAAGGAGAGTTTGTGGTTTGAGTTTGATCCTATGAAGATGCTTCTAAATATGGAAGTTATCCGTAAAACCTCTCATACCTTCGTTCCAACGAACCTTCAATTGAGTACCTAACAGTTCCTTGACATTAGTAGTATTAGTGTGATTTGGAGGAATAATCACATCTGAAAATCATAGTCAAGAACTAGAAATGATATTCCCTTTTCTTTTTATTATATTTTA
>NC_090749.1:74682623-74690123 GCF_036898095.1 Palaemon carinicauda
TGCTCAAAGTCCATATAATCAAGGAAATTTTATGGAAGAGGCAACTTTCCTCAGATCATGACTAACGGGTGTAGTGTTTGGATCCGTTCTGCGAATATCACGGGTGAATTTCGCCCATAGTTATAAATAACTTTGAACCCAGGGTTTCTCTTCTGAACAGCTGCCCTCCCATAAAGTCTGAAGTTCTATGAAGATAGACCTTTAGGCACTACACTGGACATAGAGATGCATCTTCCTTCAGAGGGCAGATTCTCTAGGGACCCCATCTGTTGGTGGGTAGCTTGTTCCTGGAAATAAACGTTGGGTCTGGAAATAGATTCAGTTCTCCCTCGAAGAACTGGATGTGGCCTTCCTCTCTAGAGAGAGCCATTATTTCATAACTCTGGCCCCCAAAGCGAGTACAAACAGAAATATGACTTAAATTCAAAACCTTCTAAGCACACTCCTCATTGTTCATTATTTATACACAATGAGGAATCATATCTAACGACCATGCAAAGGGTTTTGGAAGTGGTGGAGGGCTGGTTCATTAAGAACGTCGTAAGAAAGGTCGACCTGTAAGGCATAAAGTATCTGACTTGTCAAGGCAGGCTTGAACAACGGAATTGTGTTGGCTGCTAAACCTTGCTCATGAAGGTGAATGAAAAATGATAAATAGGAATCTTTCGGGATTTCTTTCGGTTTCTTCGCCTTGACAAAGGATAGCTATCTCTTCCCTGAAGCCTCATAATGTCTTCTGGTTTCCTCCAAAAGTCTAAACTGACTTTTAAACACCGAATCTTTTTCTCATCGTTAAGGAGAGAAAATCATGAGATGTAGGTTCCATGCTTTCTGTAAAGGAGCGAAGACAGTCGACTTTTGTACACGGTGAGACAGGGATGGATTCGGTAGCGGTACGAAGTTTAGTCGCGGTTCCAATGCCAGAGGGAACCACACGCTATTTGGCCACTTGTGGGCCATTATTGCTGCTTTCCCTTTGATGGATCTTAGCTTATTGAGGACCTTCAAAAGGAGTTTGTCTTTCGTTGCAAAGAGGTCTATCTGCAGCTCTGGGACTTGATTCGAGATGAAGGAGAACGATCCTGCGTCAAGGGACCATCCTGACTCTATAGGTGTAAACCTAGATAGAGCGTCCGCTGTCACCTTGCGGAACCCTTGAATGTGAACTGCTGACAGGTGCCATTTCTTCCTTTCCGCCAAACGGAATATGGCCAACGTCACTTGGATCTCTTCGCGCGTTTGATGTGTATTTTCTCCAGACTCCTGTTGCATACTTAAGCTGTGCTCTTAGCACTGGATCTGTTATCGAAGCAAACTGTAGAGAGCCCAGCACTCTCTCCTGTTCGCGTCTTGATATCCGTTTGGATTTCAATAAATAGTCTCTCGACAGATCCTGCTATTTCTTTCCTCTTCATACTAGGAATGGAAAGCCGATGTGACTCCAAATTCCAGTGGATTCCCAACCACTGAAATTTTGGAGCTGGAGAAAGACAAGACTTTTTGATGTTGATCTTGAATCACAGAAGTTCCAGGAACGGGATCACTATCTTAGAAGCTTGCATGAATTCCGTCCTGGATGCTGCCCACGCCAGCCAGTCGTCCAAGTAGGCTACTACTTGGACCCCCTTTAGGCGTAATAAATGGACGGCTGCGTTTGCGAGCTTCGTGAAAATCCTTGGGGCTATGTCTAGCCCGAAAGGCATGGCTCTGAAGGCGTAAAGTGTTCCATGTAACTTGAAGCCTAGGTAGGAGGAGAGGTGACGATTAATTGGACCGTGCCAATAACCGTCAGACAAGTCTATAGAGACAGTATATGCCCTTCTGGGCAGTAGGGTCCTTATGTGCTGAAGCGTGAGCATTCTGAACTTGTAGTTCACTATGAACTTCTTGAGTGGCGACAAGTCTAGAATAACTCCAAGTTTTTCTGAGTTCTTCTTTGGAACACAAAACAGCCTTCCTTGGAATTTTATGGACTTAACCTTCCGGATTACTCTTTTGTCTAAGAGTTCTCGGACATATACTTCCAGAACGGGGGATGAGTGTTGGAAGAATTGAGGAAATTGAGGTGGAGGACTACTTCAGCTCCAACCTAGTCCATTTTTAATTAGGCTGTGGGCCCGGGGATCGAAGGTCCAGCGATTCCTAATTAGCTGTAGTCTCCCTCCTACTGGAAGTATCTTACTTCTGCTGTTGTGGATCTGAGGCCTTGCCTCCTTGACCGCGTCCTCCCCTGGATCCCCTTCTTCTTGAAGGGCGTCTAGAAGAACCTCTAGCTGTTCTTGTAGCTCTCGAACGAAAGGAAGAAGTCTGCCTTTCGAAGGCTGGGTTAATAACTGGCGACTGTGTCGCCACTTGTTGAGGTACCAGCTGGTACGTGGTTGGAGGTTGTGCCACTATCTGAGGCACCGCAGTCACAGGAAGTTGTTGTTGTTGTTGTTGCTGTCGGTAGGGTTTAGCCGGCCGAGAGGATGGCCTAGGCCTTTTTGTCTTCCACTTGGGTTGGAGACCCTCATCTGGAGAAGACTTTTTCTTGAGATCTAAGCCCCACTTTTTGAGAAGGTTCCTATTCTCTGTGGCGGCCTTGTCTACCACCTCTTCAACCACTTCATTAGGAAAGAGGTTTTTACCCCAAATACGAGAGGAGATCAGTTTCCTCGGGTCGTGCCTCACCGCAGCCGATGCTAACACGAACTCTCTACAGGCTCTCCTAGCTTTAATAAAGCTATAGAGATCCTTCGTAACTGTGGCCAGATGGGTTTTGGCCACAACCATGAACATGTCCTGGTTCTTGGGGTCACTTGCCATCGTTTCTAGTGTCGTTTGCAATGACATCGATGCCGCAAGTCTTTCCTTTGCCTCTTGTTCTCTACGCAAGAGAACCTCCGACAGTTTTGGAAGTGCCTCACCGAACTGGCATTCAGCAATATCAGCTTCCAGCTTCCCGACTGAGAAGGTAAGGTGTACGTCCTTCCAGTCTTCTTGGTCCAAGGGCAAGGTCAGAGATAACGGCTTGCACTCCTCGAAGGAGGGGCATGGTTTCCCTGCATCCACCGCTTTTAAGGCAGCCTTATATCCCTTTTCCAAGAAGGGAAAGGCTCTGGTAGGAGAGGCCACAAAGGAGGGAAGCTTTTTACTCAAGGCGGGCACCTTTGAGTTAGTGAAGCCCCTCTCTTTCATCGAGCTCGCTAGTAACGTCTGAGCTTTACTATGGTAAAAAACTATGACCTCCTTCGGCTCCGTCTCCTCCTTTGAGGCTGGCTCTTTCCTAAGACGGACATAGCAGTCCGGATAAGAATCTTTGTTTGGCCAAAATTCCACTTCTTCCAGGGGAATTGCTCCCAACTTTTCTGAGATCACGATCTTCCCGGTTGTCATTGGCATGTGTTCGGCATACCTCCAAGGATTGGTATCCAAGCACAAAGGAAGATCCTTCACGCTGAGCCGCTTCTGGGGCCCACGTGATGCTGCAAGTCTACGTATCTTCAGTTTCATGTAGCTTCCTTCTCATCATTCTTCCTTTGAATTTGTTGGATCATCTCAACAACGGAAGAAAGAGTCCTTCCCAGTTCATCTGGGATAGCAGACGATGTAGAAGGAACAGGTTCTGGGTCCAGAACCGACGTAACCGACACTTCGTCGATTTCTTGCTCTTCTACTTGAGGAGCCTGGAACAGCTCCTCCTCCTGACCTTCTCCTAGAAGGTCCTTCTCAGTAGAATCCGACACCTCCGACATCTTATCGTATAATTGGATGTCTTGAAGGGTGGCTGAGACTTCAGAATCTACCGAATTCTGGGCAATTGGTATCTCCACCTGAGGCTGGGGGATGATTGCATCAGCCGATGCTTTAAGGAAAAGGTAGGCCCTCATCTTCTCATTTGGAAGGTAAGGACCTGAGGTGTTTTTCTGAAAACCCCTCATCCAGGATCGTAACGTTTCCCTAGTAGCATCCCTTGACTCCGTTGACTTAGGGTCGTCAAAAGCCTCGGTAATCAATTTAGAACAAACTGTACAAACCTGAGGGTCCCAACAGCGGAGATCACCTCTGGAGGCTGCGCATGCTTCTTGCCTCCTGCAATATTGATGTCCACAGAAGTTCTTACTGCGGACATTACAGAACACACTCCCGCACTTCGGATGGTCCTCCTGTAAAGAGAAAAAAAATCCATGATTATCAAGTGAAGGCTTTCACTTATATTGAGACATTTAGCTTCTATAGAAAAGCTATAAAAGAAAGAAGGAAAGACACATACTTGTATTTCCTGTCTAGTCAATGGCTGAAACCTCCCGAGATATTAAAACTAAGGTTAATTCTATTCTAGAATACCTTACGTAATTTCCTAAACGGAAATTTAAGGTGTAGTTCACGCCTTGAGAAAAAGTTTTAATATACGGGATAATAAGAATACAGAAAGAACTTACTTTCTATATATTGTACGGTCTCAACAAAAGGCTGTACAAGATTACATTAAGTATGATGAAGAACTTTAGTGTTATCACAAGCTCTGTACAGCAGTTTCTGCTAATGCAGTGTGTACTACACTACGAATACAGAAACTACTGTACATCGCATGCTGTTGTGCCGGCTAGCACGCACCGGTACGTGCCGGCGTGCGCCTGCACGTGCCGGCCGGCATCTACCCCTGTATAGTTCAAAGATATGCTATCTTTAACTAAAAGGCGGCAGCCCACTGACTCGCGACTGTGTGCCGGCCGGTAATCATTGCCAGCCGACGGCTGAAAGTACTAATACCCAGCTGCCGGCCGCTAATCGTAGTGGCCAGCAGATTCGGGCTGTGTTTCCACTGCCGGCCGGCAAAGGTAATAAAACCCATGCCCGCCGACAGTAGCCAAGAACCAGAGAACCTCCACCTGCCCGGCTGTCGGCTTAACAGCCGACAGCTGGGTTAAGGGTGCAACACAATAGTCAGAGAAACAGCATGGACGTATGGTTATAAGGCGGCATTGCCATACAACCCTCCATCCAGAAAGAGTGAACTTATGGAAGGGGAGAATGTAGCATTCAGGCTTCAAAAGAATCCATAGCCTGTCGGGCTCTACCGGCAGACATGGAAGGGAGACCAAGGGAGGTCTGGGGTTCACTCTGCAAAGAATAAAGTGTCTCTGCTGGCTGGCAGAGCTGAGCCTGTCCTCCATCCTATCCTATACTAGGTACTGAAGTAGGACTGCAGCCAAAAGAAAATAAAAGAAAGAGAGGTGGGGAAGGGATAAGGGTCCTATAGACTTCGTCCTAGCTGGAGACACACTCAGCCGTTAGGGAAGCTCATCCTAACCAAAATTTGGCTATTAGGGAGGAAGACTGGCAATACTTGCTATCCTCCTCCCAACCAAAACAAAGTTAGGTGAGGTTATTTTGCCGGGCAACAGAGAAAACTCATTCTCCAGCCCGAGAAAAACAACACAGGACAGTCTGCTGGACCACTAGAGGAAGGAATCATCCTTCCAACATGGACTAGGGAAGCAAAGCTTCCTGTGTCCGCCCCTAACTTAGCAAAGGAGACTCTTTCTCTATGCTAGGAAGAAGCAGACCACAGACTAGAAACTCTGATGTTCTGCCCTAATCCAAAAAACCAGTTACTCTGGTTATCAGGTCAGGACAGACATATCCTAGAATAGTTATATCTGAATTATTATACAGAGAGAACCACTAGGATTAAGCCGAAGGCTTACAGAGGGAGAGAGGGATTGAACTTAGCCTCCGGAGGAGAAAAGAACAATCGGGGATGTGCGAAGGTATACTACTGTACCTAGAATACTAGACTAGGTAAGATGAGAATCGATTACCTAAATCACCGAAACTCTCTCGTATACAATCTTGGAAAAAACATTCAACAATATCTTACATGTTTAAAATATTTGCCTATAGCTTCAATAAAATAGCATTCGGAAAAACTCATATCATGCATGAAAGTACTAGTGCCAGACATCTAGGCTACGAAGCCTCACGAAGGGCAAGATCGGTACCTCGACCCGTGTCGAAATCACCGAGCTAAAACTGATGGTATAATATAAGCATTGCTAGCGGAGCTAAATAGCTAAATTATTGAAGCGTAACAAACCGGGAACGTCGCTCCAGCTAACTAAATGACCCATAAGATCGAGCGATAGCATCCAGGGTGCCTCCGGTAGGCAACAGCTCTTGTTTACGTTAAAATCACTTTTGATTTAATTCAAAACGACAAGAGCTTACATTTATACATAGTAAAGATAATACTCAACTTCATAGAGGCAGAAGAGGCCGGAGAAGTCATCAAAATGTTGAAATAAATCCAAAATAACGAGAGAACACAAGGGAAAACACCGAGTAGTAGAGCTACACGAAAAGGAATAAAGAGGGCACTACCGCCTTCATCAGATACACACTGGAAACGGAATAGGTAAGATGCCTTATGAGCGGCTCTTTTTTCATTCTCGTTTCAGATTCTTGTCACTATACCCCCTCGAAGCGTTAATACTATTCGGGGCGAAGATAGCCATGTGACGTGTCAAGAATATGTCCTCTGATATTATGCGATATCCCTGTGAGATTATTTAGGGATATTCGCTCCAGGAGTTAGAATTCTGGATACCTTAAGGTAAAATTCTCTGGGAATATTACTGTAGTCAAATATACCCTAGAAAGCTACCTAATAGGAACTTCCATCGGGACGACATGGCCTGAGCCCAAAAATATATATATAATCATCAACTTTTACTAATTCACTGTACAACAAAAGCCTCAGATATGTCCTTCCACCCTCGTTTGTGTGTGGTCTTTCTATACCAGTTTATTGCCGCAAATTGTTTTAGCTCGTCAATCCATCGTGTTCTATTCCTTCCACTGCTTCTTTTGCAATACCTAGGGACTCATTCAGTTATTATTTTTTTTTTCATCTATTATTTGTTATTCTAATAATATGTGCTGCCCATGTCCATATCCTTTTCTTATATGTTACTAAAATGATAATAATAATAATAATAATAATAATAATAATAATAATAATAATAATAATAATAATAATAATAATAATTTTTTCATATTAACAACAACAACAACAACAACAACAACAACAACAACAACAACAACAATAATAATAATAATAATAATAATAATAATAATAATAATAATAATAAGAATATGAATATTAATATTTATGACTTCATAGTAAAAACATAAACCTCTCTAAATAAACGCCATGTCCCACAAACCTGCCCGGAAGAAATTTGTGTGTCGTAGAGTTTAATCCGGCAGCAATTAATCCAGACAACTGCATTCAGTTATCAGAACTTGGACTCTGCAGATTAATTATATGTCGCTTTTACTCTTACACGCCTCGCTATGCACTCGAATAATTTGGTGTCTTGTTTAGCAAGTGGAATAATGAATGTTGTTGTGGTGGTTGTTGTTATTATTATCATTATTATTATTATTATTATTATTATTATAATTATTATTATTATTATTATTATTATTATTATTATTATTATTATTATTATTATT
>NC_090749.1:74702623-74705123 GCF_036898095.1 Palaemon carinicauda
TATATATATATATATATATATACATACATACACTTTCTACCCTTTCTAAGTGGGGATACCTTAACGTTGTGAAAGGGTTTTTACTCTTACATCTCCATGATCAGAAAGGCTGCACTAGTTAGTCACATCCATACTAGGTTGGTTTGTTGTATGAGCTCAGACTAAAGTCTCCCGCCATTACCAATCTGCAGTTGCCAACGTGATAGAAATGGAAAACCCAGACATGAATAAAAAGCATGTCTGGGTCCTTTGTCCTGCAGTGGACGAGAAATGACTGCATTTGTTTTTATAAAGAAATCTCATCACTTCAATTCCAACTTGAATCGTAGATGTCTGTTAAACTCACACATCATTATTGGGAACATTTCTTATGTAAGCTCCATTCAGATGTATCATCAATGTCAAATGTTGACTTCACATTATCCTATCATTTTATTATGTGAAAAGTTCTTTATCCGCAACCAACAGGAAAGAAAAGTGTGTAATATTTTGTCAATTAAAAACTGTATGGATACAATAACAGGAGAAACAAATATGGAAAGTAGGTTGTATCCTTGACAGTAACCTTTACCTTGGTATTGAATAGCTGATATATAATCTGAGAGGCATCTCTCTCTCTCTCTCTCTCTCTCTCTCTCTCTCTCTCTCTCTCTCTCTCTCTCTCTCTCTCTCTCTCTCTATGGCGATTTTAACCTAAAAGTGTATATTCAGTCCATAGATATTATCAAAATAAGCAACATGTGTCTAGACTTTGCATTTATAAATTCTGAAAGCCCCTATTTCTGCAATTCTTCAAATTAAATGATATGTGCATTTCCCGTAGACTTCATGGAAGCTGCAGTTTTCTCGAATCGTTATCTGATACACAGGTCTCACCTGTGAATGCAAATCTCTCTCTCTCTCTCTCTCTCTCTCTCTCTCTCTCTCTCTCTCTCTCTCTCTCTCTCCACAGTTGAAGAATTCCAGAAGACATATTTTTCTCACAGCATTGCTTACTTTTTTGTTTTACTCTCTCTCTCTCTCTCTCTCTCTCTCTCTCTCTCTCTCTCTCTCTCTCTCTCTCTCTCTCTCTCTCTCTCTCCTCACACACGCATTTAAAGAATTCCAGATGACGTAGTTTTCTCACAACATTGCTCTCTCTCTCTCTCTCTCTCTCTCTCTCTCTCTCTCTCTCTCTCTCTCTCTCTCTCTCTCTCAGCTGCATCTGTTTCATCACGTTAAATCTTAAAGTTGACGATGCCAGTATTCAGCCACATATGCATGACGTATCACTGGCATATTAGGCGGAAAATGTCTAAATATAGGAGTTTGTGGACAAAGACATCCAATCCATTAATGCTACTACTGATATAATCGTATTCAGTGACATGAAAACCCTTTTACTGCATTATGGGAGGAAACATTAGGATTATTTTATGAATTAATATATATACATACATATATATATATATATATATATATATATATATATATATATATATATATATATATATATATATATATATATATATATATATATATATATATATATATATTTAAAAATACATATATATATATATATATATATATATATATATATATATATATATATATATATATATATATATATATATATATATATATATATATATGTGTGTGTGTGTGTGTGTGTGTTTGTGTGTGTATATGTGTGTATGTATATGTGTATATATATGATATATATATATATATATATATATATATATATATATATATATATATATATATACATATATATATATACACCCATACATGCATACATATGCAAAGGCACTTCCCCCAATTTTAGCCGACATCGCACAAATGAAACAGAAAAGGGGACCTCTCCTCTCTACGTTCCTCCCAGCCTGACGAGGGACTCAACTGATTTCGGCTGGTACTGCTAGGGGTGCCACAGCCCACCCTCCCTCGTTATCCACCACAGATAAAGCTTCATAACATTGAATCCCCTACTACTGCTACCTCCGCGGTCATCCAAGGCACCAGAGGAAGCAGTAGGGCCTACCGGAACTGCGTCAAAATCGCTCGCCATTCATTCCTATTTCTAGCACTCTCTCTTGCCTCTCTCACATCTATCCTCCTATCACCCAGAACGTCCTTCACTCCATCCATCCACCCAAACCTTGGCTTTCCTCTTGTACTTCTCCCATCAACTCTTGCATTCATCACCTTCTTTAGCAGACAGCCATTTTCCATTCTCTCAACATGGCCAAACCACCTCAACACATTCATATCCACTCTAGCTGCTAACTCATTTCTTACACCCGTTCTCACGCTCACTACTTCGTTCTTAACCCTCTCTACTCGAGATACACCAGCCATACTCCTCAGACATTTCATGCCAAACTCATTCAATTTCTGTCTCTCCGTCACTTTCATTCCCCACAAATCCGATCCATACATCACAGTTGGTACAATCGCTTCCTCATACAGGACTCTCTTTACATTCATGCCCAACCCTCTATTTTTTACTACTCCCTTA
>NC_090749.1:74727623-74732003 GCF_036898095.1 Palaemon carinicauda
GACAGGGCTGAGGCCTTTGTCAATTCTGAGGTTCATCCAGATTATATCACCACGCTGGCCAACTGCGGATTGGTGATGATGGGAGACTTTAGTTTGATGGCTCATAGAAAACCAACTTTATCCTGGCGATACACAAACCTTTTCACCAAGTTAAGGTATTCCCCACTCAGAAAGTGTGTTTATGTCTGCGTATGCATAGATATCACCTGGAAGACTTTCCTTTCCTCACTGGGCTATTTTTCCCTGTTGGAACCTTTTGGCTTATAGCATCTTGCTTTTCCAACTAGGGTTGTGGCTTGGTAGTAATAATAATAATAATAATAATAATAATAATAATAACAATGATAATGATAATAATAATATCATTCAATCCTTGGACATCTAAGCTACCCTTAAGAACCAACGTAAGGTCACACACAAATCGTTACCCATCAAATGATGCATGAAATGATACGGCCGTGGAGAAGAGCTACTAATCTCTCGAATGAAAAGAATAGGAAGATTTTAACTTGGAATTTATTGAGTTCATTGAAGTTTATGCGGGTTAGAATGTTAGTTTATTTCAACAATTTTAATATCAATAATGATTTTAATAATTATGATAGTAAAGGTTTTTATAATTTTATTCATTATAATTTGAATGATTTAATGTGTCATTTCACTCGTTTTTCATTAATATCGGTGGTGTCAATATTGTAAAATTGATAAATAAAAAAAGAAAAATTTTATTATTACTCCTGATGATATTAACTGTTATTAAAAGGTACGTTAGTTGTTATATATATATATATATATATATATATATATATATATATATATATATATATATATATATATATATATATATATATATATATATATATATATATATATATATATATATATATATATATATATATATATATATATGATAAATTTTGCACATTTTTACGTGTTTTTTCATATTCAAATAAGCCATATATATTTTGATATATTAATGTCTGGATTCTCTTAACGACCTCGGGATCAGAGCCCCAGGCGGAATCTCACAAAGACAAGAGCTTGGCTCCGGCCGGGAATCGAACCCTGGTCGGCAAGCTTATATAGACAGTGACTAACCCATTCGGCCACGAAGGAAGATAAAAGTCAATGACAATTCTATTATACTTATACCTGTCGAATTCAGGTATTTTGTACTTAGAATTGAAATCAACCCATCTTCACCATCGTAGCTAATTGGTAGTTTGTTACTTGGCATTCAATTAATGATAAATTTTGCACATTTTTACGTGTTTTTCATATTCAAATAAGCCATATATATTTTGATATATTAATGTCTGGATTCTCTTAACGACCTCGGGATCAGAGCCCCCAGGCGAAATCTCACAAAGACAAGAGCTTGGCTCCGGCCGGGAATCGAACCCTGGTCGGCAAGCTTATATAGACAGTGACTAACCCATTCGGCCACAAAGGAAGATAAAAGTCAATGACAATTCTACTATACTTATACCTGTCGAATTCAGGTATTTTGTACTTAGAATTGAAATCAACCCATCTTCACCATCGTAGCTAATTGGTAGTTTGTTACTTGGCATTCAATTAATGATAAATTTTGCACATTTTTACGTGTTTTTAATATTCAAATTAGCCATATATATTTTGATATATTAATGTCTGGATTCTCTTAACGACCTCGGGATCAGAGCCCCAGGCGAAATCTCACAAAGACAAGAGCTTGGCTCCGGCCGGGAATCGAACCCTGGTCGGCAAGCTTATATAGACAGTGACTAACCCATTCGGCCACGAAGGAAGATAAAAGTCAATGACAATTCTACTATACTTATACCTGTCGAATTCAGATATTTTGTACTTAGAATTGAAATCAACCTATCTTCACCATCGTAGCTAATTGGTAGTTTGTTACTTGGCATTCAATTAATGATAAATTTTGCACATTTTTACGTGTTTTTCATATTCAAATAAGCCATATATATTTTGATATATTAATGTCTGGATTCTCTTAACGACCTCGGGATCAGAGCCCCAGGCGAAATCTCACAAAGACAAGAGCTTGGCTCCGGCCGGGAATCGAACCCTGGGGCTACGATGGTGAAGATGGGTTGATTTCAATTCTAAGTACAAAATACCTGAATTCGACAGGTATAAGTATAGTAGAATTGTCATTGACTTTTATCTTCCTTCGTGGCCGAATGGGTTAGTCACTGTCTATAAAAGCTTGCCGACCAGGGTTCGATTCCCGGCCGGAGCCAAGCTCTTGTCTTTGTGAGATTTCGCCTGGGGCTCTGATCCCGAGGTCGTTAAGAGAATCCAGACATTAATATATCAAAATATATATGGCTTATTTGAATATGAAAAACACGTAAAAATGTGAAAAATATATCATTAATTGAATGCCAAGTAACAAACTACCAATTAGCTACGATGGTGAAGATGGGTTGATTTCAATTCTAAGTACAAAATACCTGAATTCGACAGGTATAAGTATAGTAGAATTGTCATTGACTTTTATCTTCCTTCGTGGCCGAATGGGTTAGTCACTGTCTATAAAAGCTTGCCGACCAGGGTTCGATTCCCGGCCGGAGCCAAGCTCTTGTCTTTGTGAGATTTCGCCTGGGGCTCTGATCCCGAGGTCGTTAAGAGAATCCAGACATTAATATATCAAAATATATATGGCTTATTTGAATATGAAAAACACGTAAAAATGTGCAAAATTTATCATTAATTGAATGCCAAGTAACAAACTACCAATTAGCTACGATGGTGAAGATGGGTTGATTTCAATTCTAAGTACAAAATACCTGAATTCGACAGGTATAAGTATAGTAGAATTGTCATTGACTTTTATCTTCCTTCGTGGCCGAATGGGTTAGTCACTGTCTATATAAGCTTGCCGACCAGGGTTTGATTCCCGGCCGGAGCCAAGCTCTTGTCTTTGTGAGATTTCGCCTGGGGCTCTGATCCCGAGGTCGTTAAGAGAATCCAGACATTAATATATCAAAATATATATGGCTTATTTGAATATATATATATATATATATATATATATATATATATATATATATATATATATATATATATATATATATATATATATATATATATATATATATATATATATATATATATATATATATATATATATATATATATATATACACAGTATATACGTGTGTGTGTGTGTATGTATATTTTTATCATATATAAATTTAGAAATCATAATTTGGCAAGTATTTTCACCTTTTTTTTTAAGCTGAATAATTGTTGTAAATATTATTTTCATCTAACAAGTTAATATTTTTATTCTTGATAATACTTGTGACACTGATAATAACTTCCCCGTAAACCTATAACATTCACTTCTTCATCTTCTCCGTTCATACAACCCTTTTGGAAGTCGGTTGGGGTTGGGGGGTGGGTGGAGGGTCAGAGTTTTGAAGACTGCAATACCTCCCTGCCGAAGGCGCAGCAGGGAGCTATCTGACAAGGTGCAGGGCAGCGCCTTTTGAAAACATCAAAAAGGAAATTGACTATTCACAGGGTGCAGCAGAACTGATATATTTCCCTCCCTCTCAGCTGTTTCTGAGAGAAGAGTTGCCGAATAGGGAATTCTTATCGGCATTTCCGTGGGAAAAGGTCCGGGCTCGATGTGTACGGGGAAAGAGGTCGATTATCTGAGAGAGAGAGAGAGAGAGAGAGAGAGAGAGAGAGAGAGAGAGAGAGAGAGATTGTGTTAAAAATAGTGTTTTATCATTATTGGTCTAATTATTATTTGATTAAATTAGATGAATAACACTTATTATTCTCATCTTCACAGTCAATGCATATTTCAGTATTAGGGTGGCTCCAAGGAAACATGATGGGTCACTTCCACAATCACCCTTTTGCCTGCATAACTTTTAACTGGAATGGGCACTTGGTAGAGCACATACCTTCTCCAGTGCCACTTTTGTCACCAAGAAAACTGATGATGTTGGTATCTGATCCTAATACACACATCACAAAATAGGCAATTTAATTATGCATATTTAGGCGCTAGTGTCATGCAAATCAGATAAAAAACTGGCCACTGTATAATAAAAACACAATTTTTTACCTTTTTCCTGACCTTCTCCTTGACTTTTGACCCAAACACTCCCTAAAACTTATCAAATTGTCCTTGAATCATGGCCAGTCATCCCACCAAATTTCCCGAGATTCGGTCAAATAGGTTGTGCGTTATGCGGATCGCAAACACACAGACAGAAAACTTATCAAAACATAACCTTTGCCGCAATGAAGTTGGAAAAGGTAATACTAATATTATGAAAGACGAACTCATTTCTCTCGGGTAGAAATTGGAGGTAGTTAAATGTGGGTTGAATCTACCGAAGAATGTTTGGT
>NC_090749.1:74732503-74740003 GCF_036898095.1 Palaemon carinicauda
ATTCGCCCTGGACAGCCACTGACCTAAAACCTCCATCAACGCCTTGTGAGGAGGACACCTACAACGCCTATGAATGCCGTAGGACATACACGCCTATGAATGCCGTAGGACCACGCCTATGAATGCCGTAGGCCTATGAATGCCGTAGACACGCCTATGAATGCCGTAGGACACACGCCTATGAATGCCGTAGGACACAACGCCTATGAATGCCGTAGGACACAACGCCTATGAATGCCGTAGGACACAAACGCCTATGAATGCCGTAGGACACACTCGCCTATGAATGCCGTAGGACACACTCGCCTACCGCACACACGCCTATGAATGCCGTAGGACACAAACGCCTATGAATGCCGTAGGGCACACTCGCCTACCCCGTGACGAGCCGGAGCGGCAACACAGCCACCCATCATCCACCACTCGCTCGCACCCCAACCAACTTCTACAGCCACTCACTGCCGCTAATCGGCGCAGTTTTTACTACTGCCTCTCGAGATTCAGGGCACCTATTTAATATGTTCAGTATGTCATTTTTAGAATGGGAGTCATGTACCAACCGTGTGTCACACAGTTATACATAATTCCTTTTGTATATATTATGCTTGTATCTTCGCTCTTCCCTCGCACTAAAACGAACATGAAAATTCATGTCTGGTTTTCCTCTGTAACATTTTCCCTTTCTCGAACATGTATTTTCCTGTTGCCTTGAGGTTTTGTATATAAAGGAGAGTGTTCCTTAATAAAGTACTTAGTTGATTGAATCCTGCCTTTGAATTCACAACCCTCTCTCGGTTCGTCACACTGTACAGCTCTTACACGTCATTTAGCTTTCCGAGAATTGTGCCGGTATCAATGAAGTTAACTGTACCTTCAATTAACTGTTCCTTCAACATACTGTAAAGTTCACTATATTGGCGCACAGCATCGGAAAACCTGTCAGCTGGATTCGGTTCGTGTGCAGGCATGTCCCACTCTGTGTAGCTTTTCATTATCCTGGTATAGAAGTGGCAATTCACACACTCCTCTGTATTTGAAAGTTTGTAAGGCTTAACATCTGTATTTAACAATTGATATTGAAATAGTAATTTTATCCAAAGAGCAAATTAGTTTCTAAATTTATGATATAGCATGTATGTATGAGAGGAATATATATATATATATATATATGTATATATATATATATATATATATATATATATATATATATATATATATATATATATATATATATATGTGTGTGTGTGTGTGTGTGTGTGTGTATGTGTGTATATACACTTTGGTAGCATAATTAACTTATTTGAATTAGACCTGCTACTGCATTGTCACTGTCCCCTGCATATGCCATTAGAGAGCGACCATTAAACCATAAGCCTTTTTCAACACCATTTGAGTGAATGTGGCAATAACCATTTTATCGTCTCTCTCTCTCTCTCAATCCTTCTATGTGAAATGGGTAATAAGCTTACAATAGGAATGGAGGTGGTAGGTGAAGCGGATAGATTTATAAGGCAGATTTTTGTAGTGTATATATTGATATAATGTCCAGGGCCAGGACATTCCTTACTGTATATTATAAAGATAATTGTTAAAAATAAATCATAGTAAAATTAAGTTCCTATTATACACACGCTCACACACACCTTAACGTAGTGAAAGGGTTTGTGCATCGGCATGACTAGCGAACTTTACTAGAGAGTGCCACCCATACAAGGGTTGTTTGCTGTGAGCGAACAGACTAAAATCTCCTACCATCAGCAATTCCCAGTGACCAGCGCGGTGATGGAAACTGGCTTAACCCTAGACATGACCAATGACTTGTCTCAGGACTTTTTCTTGTAGTGGACTAGTAACGACTGCATTTTCTGTTGTGTTTGTATGCATACATATTTTCGTGTATATATATATATATATATATATATATATATATATATATATATATATATATATATATATATATATATATGTATGGATATAGATAGATAGATAGATAGATAGATATATGAATGATCGTAAAATATATAGAAATATTTTACCAATTCAAATTCCTTTTTAGTTTTTGGGAAACTTTCTCTCCCATTTGTAAACATGAAAACGACTTAGAGCAGATGCATATCTGCATCCACTGGAACATTCCAACATGTAAGCCATAACTCTGAACAGCAACGACACGTCCTCTGTAGTTACTGGGTACACAGAGGATAACCATCAACACCTCCCCCCCCCCACCCCCGTTTGGACCGGTATTTCAGTCATCAAATACAAGGATTTCAGAAACCCCCTTGAATTCTATGGCTTCTTAGATCCTTTCATCCTATATTACTCGGTTGAAAAAAATTACAAAGCTAAGATGCGCTTGAAAACATCTCATTAATTAGCAAATATTGCGAAGAGAGAGAGAGAGAGAGAGAGAGAGAGAGAGAGAGAGAGAGAGAGAGAGAGAGAGAGAGAGAGAGAGAGAGAGAGAGAAATGAACATCCACTCAATTTATTGGTTTGAAAGATATATGAAAGAAATGAACCGTGACTCAAAACTCCTGAAATAGAAGGTAGGGTTGATCTATCCTATATATTTATATATATATATATATATATATATATATATATATATATATATATATATATATATATATATATATATATATATATATATATATATTCGTTGTAATCAAAATAGGTCGATGGGTAATGAAATTTTCAAATGTTTTGAGTAATGATCTACATAATGTAGAAGTTATTATGTCCCCTAAGATGTTGTTGCAAAGTTGCTCAAAATATTGCAGACAATTTCACCAGTTGAGTACTCTGGTGATTGTTAAATAGAAATCATTGATTATTCTATAACATGATGTAGTTGCGGTCATTATATTTGTAGAATCCTGTTCAAGTAGTTATTTTCAATTCCTTTCTGCAAAGTTGTGGAATAGATTTTGCAAAAGAGCCTCGTGTCATGAGCAGATAGAAATGACTTCAGCAAAAGCTTATAAACAGGCATGTGTTAGGAATAGCTGGCGAAACAGAGGTTAGATAATGACAATAAATTGCTCGCTTGAAGTTTTTTGGCCATAGATAGCCGTTGTCATGTGGAATTTCTAGTCACTTAACATTCTGTTACATGTTTGTTTGGCTTTTGCAGTTAATTTGATAGTTCAACTACTTGAAACAGATGCTTCATCTAGGGAACAATTGTGCAAATGAGCAAATACTGATGGGGAATACAAGCGCCCTTGTACACACACAGTGAGACAGAAAAAGAGCAACATGGATTCGAGGGCAAACTGAAGTAGAGGATATTCTAACAACATTTATGAAAAATAAATGGACATGGTCAGGACATATATTGAGAATGACAGATAATAGATAGACATTAAGAATAACAGAATGGGTCCCAGGTCCCTAAAGATAGCAAACGAAGAAGCGGGAGGAAGAGAAAACTAAGGATTGACGAGATAAGAAAATTTGCTGGTTTAGACAGGCATAGAAAGACTAAACAGACGACGGGAGTAGAAGGGCATATCTGAGTTCTTAGTACTTCAGTGAACTAGCAACGGCTAATATTATATATATATATATATATATATACATATAGATATATATATACACACACACATATATATATATATATATATACAGTATGTATTTATATATACATATATAAATAAGTACAATATATATATTTATATATATGTATATATATATATATATATAATGGATATATGCATATATATATATATATATATATACATATATATATACAGATACATATATATATATATGCATAAATATACATATATATATATACATATATATATATATATATATATATAATTCTATATATGTATATATGCGAGCATGTTTGTATTTATATTATTTTAATAATTCTGTCACTTTTCTGTTTTTTGCTTTTTGTAATAATGATAATGTTAATGATTCCAATAATAATGATATGCGATTCAATTACCATCACATTTCATAAACATTCAAGAAAAAACAGTGTTGAGATTGAAATTAAAGTTTGAATACAGATTTTCCATGTTTCTTCATCTGGATAAACAGAACTCACAGACGAATGCCCTGTAATCTCCATCCCAAGGTAAAACGGTCGGTTATTTTCCAAAGTTTGTTTATGAGGGAAGAGACGAATGCTGAAGTCGAAGATAAAAAAGCTTGATAGGAAATAGGTTGTAATTGAATTTGGAATGTATCCAATACGTTTGATTTTATGCTTCAAGTTTGTTGTTAACAGTCGCCAGGGGATTTTTTTCTGGGTATTTGAGTGGGTACTATATATATATATATATATATATATATATATCCAAATAACATCTTTTTTGCTGATAGCAAATACATTACATAACAGATATAGAATGATTCACAACCACATCACCAATACAGAATACTCAACAACAGAATTACAGTTAAAAGATATGTGAATCACATCACAAGCTTTAAAAGACCATTTATCACACCATAAATTGAAGCCACATCTGAAGTGTTAATCGGATTCACTTGACCCAAACTGTTCCACATTGGAGGCTGTATCAAATATTGCTATATAAAGCATATTTCCTTTCATCTCTCTCTCTCTCTCTCTCTCTCTCTCTCTCTCTCTCTCTCTCCAATGTTTCTATATAAAGCAGTTTTCCTTTCATCTCTCTCTCTCTCTCTCTCTCTCTCTCTCTCCAATGTTTCTATATAAAGCAGTTTTCCTGTCATCTCTCTCTCTCTCTCTCTCTCTCTCTCTCCAATGTTTCTATATAAAGCAGTTTTCCTTTCATCTCTCTCTCTCTCTCTCTCTCTCTCTCTCTCTCTCTCTCTCCAATTTTTCTATATTAAACAAGTTTCATTCTCTCTCTCTCTCTCTCTCTCTCTCTCTCTCTCTCTCTCTCTCAAGTAGTATGTCTTTCAATATCTGCTGTACATTTGACAGTCTTAAAGTACTGTTAGAGAGAGAGAGAGAGAGAGAGAGAGAGAGAGAGAGAGAGAGAGACATGTGCCCGTGTCAAGCGTACGGAACAGTAGTTGATAAGTTGGGAGAAGGGAGAAGTGTTGGAGTGTCCAATGTCATTGGAAAGTGTAAATGAAGAGATTTGTGTTGGGGGGAAGAGGCGCTTGTGGTCCTGTCGCTTGTGGCATCTTCCTTGTTGTTTGGTGCTTGTTGGGTCTTGGGGGATTTAACTGTAGCTTTGGGCTTCTTATTCCTGATAGCTGGTTATTAGTGGTTTTATGTGAATAGTTGATTGAAATATTGTTAAAAAGTGAATAGTTGATAGGAATGGTGGTTGTTAAGTAAAGTGTTAATGTGAATAATGGTTAAGTGATTTAATATGAATTTCTTATGTTAAGTGGTGTTGTTAAGTAAATTGTTAATGGGAATGGTGGTTGTATAGTGAATTGTGGTTGTAAACTAATTTTATGTGAATTGTAAATGGGAATAGGGATTAAGTGATTATATGTGAATCGTTAAAGGGAATGCTGGTTGTAAAGTTGGTCTGCATATTTTGGTTTTGTTTTATTTTATTTGCATAATTTTTTATTTGTTCTAGTATTGAGGTTCTTGAGGTTCCTTGTTGTTTTCTTTGCTGTTATTTCATGTATTGTTCATTTAGCTTATTTGTGCTCATAATTTGCTTCTTTGAGTTGCATTCATTTCTGTTGCTTGGAGGCTGGTAGGTGTTGCTAGTTAATGCCTTTCACACGGGTCTTTTATCTTATTGCATACTCTTACATCTTTTCTTTGGCATTTCTCATTATTTCCCTGACAGCTATTCTGTGCTGTTTGGTTATTTTTATTTACTGTTTAATTTCTTGCTTGAAATTATTTGGTTTCTGTGAGTTCGATGTTTTTTATCAATATAGGCTTTTCAATGTGTTGCTTATAGGTCCTTAAGCCCCAGGCCCGTTTTATTGTACATTTCACTCAATTAATCTTACCACAAATACCATACAAAATAGCACCTTAGTACATTTGTTATCGTATAGCTGTATACATTCTTGTCCATAGATATATATTGCTACATTTTCTCTAGGGTTTTTTTATACATATCCCTCTTACAATATGGAACAAGCTTATGGACTATATATATATATATATATATATATATAAATATAAATATATGTATATATGTATATATATATATGTATATATATATATATATATATATGTATATATATACGTATATATTTATACATATATATATATACATATATATGCATATATATATATATATATATATTTATACATATATATGTATATATATACGTATATATTTATACATATATATGCATATATATATATATATATATACATGTACATATACATATATATATATATACACACACATATATATATATATATATATATATTCATATCTATATTTTTTCTCGGTTACACCGAGCTCTCTCTGTCCCTCTGGAAGCGGCGAGAGGTAGTAGTTATACCCTTGTGAGAAAAGGTTTTGTGTGTGTGTCCATATCTATCTAAATGTTTAGCCGTTATTTTTAACGGGTTACCTACACTAGTAAATAATGCAATAGAAATAGTGAACGTGAATTATGACTAATTGTGCTCAATGAGGTTAGGAGAGAGAGAGAGAGAGAGAGAGAGAGAGAGAGAGAGAGAGGGAGAGATTCAATAAATCGGTAAATGCTGATCTAAAAATCAAATGTCTTCACTATAAAAAACCTATAACTATGCTTAAGGTTAAGTGCAGAGAGAGAGAGAGAGAGAGAGAGAGAGAGAGAGAGAGAGAGATAATAATTCAATAAATTGGTAAATACTGGATTAAAAAACCAATGTCTTCACCATAAAAACTTTTAACTATCCATAAGGTAAAGTGAGAGAGAGAGAGAGAGAGAGAGAGAGAGAGAGAGATCTAAACAACCGTTGATTAACGCGCTCTGTTATCAAAACTATCATTAAATCTCGTTAGGGGAAAGAATATCATAAAACCAAACATCTTCTGAAGGGGAGAAAGCTTCATGTAGGATTAAGATTTCGTCGGGTCAACTGGGTAAACAGAGAACGTGTTTGAAACTGGGGCGAGAAGGCATTGAGCTATTGACTCTTAATTTGGTAAGTGTAATTTCTCTTAATTTCTGGTCATTGCTGTTCCGTAGAGAGGTTATTTTCGATAAAGGGTTTCTTTATTAAGATTTTCAATGTACGCATCCAATGTTGGAGATGCTGTTTGGTTGGGTAAACATTATATGAGGGAATGTGAAGTTGCAACATCGTATTTATATAGGAGGAAAATAATGTTTTTAGTGGCCTATTATAAACTTCCCTGCCTGGCGTTCTGCCAGACTGGGGTTCGAGTCAAATTTAAGCTTAATAATTTCTTGTGTCTACAACCTTATTATCCTTGTGAGCTATGGAAGTGGGTTTAGGTGGCACCTCGAGGTCTACCTGCTGAATCATCAGTAGCCATTGCCTGCATCTGAAAGGCTGATCATTATATATATATATATATATATATATATTCAGGATCATCTGTAGTCC
>NC_090749.1:74745003-74747503 GCF_036898095.1 Palaemon carinicauda
TTGGTTTTCGTAAAGGCCTTGGAGCATGTGATGCCCTTCTCACAATCTCCAATGCTGTACATAAATCCCTTGATTGTGGTCGGGAAGTTCGTATGATTGGCCTTGATTTTAGTGCTGCCTTTGACCGTGTTAATCATGAGGCCCTTGTTTTCAAACTGAAACAGTTGGGAGTGGGTGGGTCGTTTCTTAGCATTATTATTGATTTTTTAAGTAATAGATCTCAAAGAGTTGTTGTTGATGGGCACCATAGTGATTATAGGAATGTGATATCCGGTGTTCCACAGGGTAGTGTTCTTGGCCCATTACTTTTTATACTATATACACATGACATGTGGTTTGGCCTAGAAAACAAGCTTGTTGCATATGCAGATGATGCTACTCTCTTTGCATCAATTCCATCCCCTGAATGTAGATCTAGGGTTGGTGAATCCCTTAATAGAGATTTAGCTAGAATTAGTGCATGGTGCAAATTATGGGGTATGAAGTTGAATCCTAACAAAACTCAAAGTATGATTGTAAGTAGGTCAAGGACGGTGGCTCCTCAACATCCGGATCTCAGTATTGATAATGTTTCTTTAAATATGTATGACTCTTTCAAAATTTTAGGTGTGATTCTCGACAATAAATTTACTTTTGAGAAACATATAAGGTCTGTGTCTTCTTCAATTGCACAAAAAATAGGCTTATTGAGAAAGTCTTTCAAGATTTTCGGTGATCAATCTATTCTGAAGAAGTGTTTTAATTCTTTCATTCTACCTTGTTTTGAGTATTGTTCTCCTGTCTGGTCTTCAGCTGCTGATTCTCATCTTAATTTGTTGGACAGAAACTTACGGTCTATTAAATTTCTTATTCCTGATCTAGATATTAATCTCTGGCACCGTCGTTCAATTAGTTCATTATGCATGTTGCATAAGATTTTTCATAACTCTGACCATCCTTTACATTCAGATCTCCCCGGACAATTCTATCCTGTTCGTAATACTAGGCAGGCAGTTAATTCTAATAGCCAGGCCTTCTCCATCCCAAGGCTCAATACTACGCAGTACTCTAGAAGTTTTATTCCAGCTGTTACCAAGTTGTGGAATGATCTTCCTAATCGGGTTGTTGAATCAGTAGAACTTCAAAAGTTCAAAGTTGGAGCAAATGCTTTTTTGTTGACCAGGCGGACATGAGTCTTTTTATAGTTTATTTATGACATAAATGTTTTTGATGTTGTTAATAGTTTAAATATGACATGTCTGTTTTGACGTTGTTACTTATTTTAGAATGATTTATTGTTAATTTGTTCTCTTCATTTATTTATTTCCTTATTTCCTTTCCTCACTGGGCTATTTTTCCCCTGTTGGAGCCCCTGGGCTTATAGCATCTTGCTTTTCCAACTAGGGTTGTAGATTGGATAGTAATAATAATAATAATAATAATACAGCATAGGAGCCCCTTATATGCTTGTTCCTAATAAGCGAACCTTTTTACTCCCTTACTTTTCAAGTGTAACCCAAATGGATGGTGTAAGGAGAGCTGGCACTGGTTGTGGGCTGGGCTAAACATATAAACTCACCGCACAGTACGGGTGTGGCTTGATGTATTTCCTCAGAGCGAGGTGTACTAGGAAATCATGTGTCCATCTGTACGTCTGAACGTTTTCAAGGCTGGACGACTGATATTTTATGATTCTATTGTTCATAGATTGTAATGATATAATATTGTTTAATGTTTATATATGGGATAGATAACATTTATCATATCTTTGGATGTTTATAGTTGGAGATAGACAATATTCATCATATCTCCGAATGTTTATAATTTTGTTTGTGATTTTATCTGCTTGTTTTAAAACAGGTGTAATGTGCCGTTGATGTTAATGCATGTTTGGGAATGTTAGCAAGTGTGAGTGATATTGTGTTTGGAAAAGACTGTATGCTAGCAAGTGATGTTTTTACATGTTTGTGAATACATGTAGGTGTGTCAGCTGTTGTTTTTAAATGTTTGTTAGTTTTACAGAGTTAGTAAATGCTGTTTTTAAGTGTTCATTTGTAGAGCTATAATTTTTCTACTCAAGTGTCTCTTGTTTTTGTATGTTTATATTTTGATTGCGTTTGTCAGGTATATATTAAGAACATGTTTATTTCCTAAAAGGAATTTCTAAACACACCAGTAAAAATAATTATTTAGTTCGATTTTAATGTTGAAAAAATATTAGCCTTTTGCAATATATATATAATCACTCGACCACCAATTATTGCTAATACCAATCAAAATGACTATTTTCCCTCCCGGCCAGAGTTTGATAAATTGAATTCGCATAAAATGTAATGTAATTAGACTGTGTAATTCCTTCCTTCAACAAGTGTAATGAATGTAATTCAAAGGAAAGCTCTTGATGCAGTAATGTAATTCTGCAGAGTATTTCAAGTAAAGACAATTATCCCAAGGCCATAATTCATAACTTTTTAATTATCCTTAATGACCTTGGCTTCTGTAACGGGGAGTGACGTCATCA
>NC_090749.1:74755003-74760003 GCF_036898095.1 Palaemon carinicauda
CATTTGTCTGTCTCCTCATTAGGCGAAGTATGGGCAAAGGTGTCCCTCTAGGGCTTTCCATTAGGGAACTTCGCATTAGTGGTTTATTGACTTTAGATAAAGTGGCCCGTTATCGGCTTGAATGCTTCCCCCCTTACAAAATACAAAAGAATATTCTAAGCGCCTGAGATTAATCATAGAACCTTTGGTTATAAGATATTTTATCCTTATGAAAAAATAATGGCTTTTATATTTGCAAATATTTGATGCTCTTTTTTTTCCTCATATTCTGGTTCAAGGTTTTTCATGTAAAGGTTTGTCGAAGATAAAGACTCAATTTCGTGATTAGTAATTTTTAGTCGTTTGGATTCAGTCATGAAGGATAAGTAAAATCCAAAATGAACGATCCTTCATAGCAAAACAGAGTAAAAAGAAATAGATTTAGAAATTATACAGTATCACATGCAACATCTCTCCAAAAATAAGGTAAAATGTTTAAATTATTTAAAAGAATAATCCTCTTTTAACAGAATATCACGAAACCTGATTGATAAGTAATAAAAAAGTCTAAACGAACGATCCCCAATAGCAAACCAGTCGGGTAAAAAAGTCTAAACGAACGATCCCCGATAACAAACCAGTCAGGTTAAAAAAGTCTAAACGAACGATTCCCAATAACAATCCAGTTGGGTAATACGGAACAAATTCAAAGCGAAACGAACCATGATACCGAGCCACACTAAGGGTACACGCACCGCCGGCCAAACTGAATCACATATCCTTCAAGAAACGGAATGTCACGTCCTAGGGGATTATCAATTTCGGTCGAGGGGTGTTGGAGATGACAGGAGGAGGAGGAGGAGGAGGAGGAGAAGGAGAGTTGGGTGGGAAGATGGATGTGGTAGGTTAGGATTACCTCTCAAGACAGATGCACAGCATTAGTAAGGACACATCAGTAGCAGGACGAGGAGAGGTAGGAGGACGAGCCAATGACAACACGACCTGAGATGGAAATCAGATAGAATTGGGGGCAATCAAGAATCCGAGATCACCTTCCTTAATCTCGTGGATGAGAAGAGCCTTTGGAGATTGTGGGGAGACGACGGTGATAGGATGGGGTTAATGTATTATACGCTGAGATGAATAGATTTTGATGTGGGGATGATGCGGTTCAGGTAGATACTTGATGACAGGTAAATGTAGATAGGCTAGACATGTAGATTAATGCAGAGGTTTGTAGTTTCAATAGATTGCTGTATAAATGTTCTGTAGGTACAGGGAAGATATTCAAGAGTTTGAATGAGGAATGAGGTGATGCGAAAAGTAGTATTTAAGAAAGAGGATAAAGCTTGAGATACGTAATGGATATTTAATAGATCACTTGGTACATATATTGGAATAAATGTTATTCTCGAGTGAAACCAGGAATTGATGATGTCATATTGGGTGAATAATATAGGATAAAGCTTCTTACAAGATTTGCTACTGATAGATAATAACAGACTCTTACACACACAATTATATATATATATATATATATATTTACATATATATATATATATATATATACATATATATATATATATATATATATATAAAGAGAGAGAGAGAGAGAGAGAGAGAGAGAGAGAGAGAACCTGGTTAAAGAAAGGTCGAGGTATGAGTAAGTGGGAGAGACTGATACCAACATGATGAGAAGAGACAGAGAGAGAACGAGAACTTGAGTCTCCTCTACAATTACTAAGAGGAATTTAGCCACTGAACAATTACATTGGCCAACCCATTTCATCACCATCATCTCGACCTACGCCTAATGACGCAAACGGCCTCAGTTAGATTTCACCAGTCGTCTTTATCTTGAGCTTTTAAATCAATACTTCTCCATTCATTCATTATCTCGTACTTTACGCTTCATAATCTTCAGCCATGTAGGCCTGGGTCTTCCAATTATTCTAGTGCCTTTAGTTAAGATTTGAATTTTTCCCCTTATGCATTCTTGGTGCATATCATTTATTGTATGGCCAATATGTTCAATTGTGACTGCACAAAGTTTTTATTGGTTTATTGATTTTCCATTGATTTTAGTTCATTAATTTTATCAATATTACCGATGTCATTACGGTGTCATTTATTTTATATCACTGAAGCTGCATTCTTTTCCTGAAAATTGATTCTTTATAGTGTATCATTGATTGATTGGTTTCTCATTAATTGATTTTATAATTATACCTAATGTTCCACTTGTCTTTTATCTAATGAATTCTCATTGACAAATGATCTCAGAAACTCACAAGTTCTGTAAAGGTAAATCATCATTTAGTTTTTTTTTAAGACAGATAGTTATTCTGGAATTTAATTTTGTTGAGACTGGGATTGATAACTCTTGTTTTAATATATTTTTACAATATCCTCTCCTCATACGCAGTTAGATTTCGCCAGTCGTCTCTATCTTGAGCTTTTATTTCAATAATTCTCCATTCATCATATCCTCTTTCACACTTCATATTCCTCAGCCCTGTAGGCCTGGATCTTCCAACTCTTCTAGTGCCTTGTGGGGCCCAGTTGAAAGATTGGTTAACAAATCCCTCTTGGGGAATGTGAAGAGCATCCCCAAATTATCTCCATATACCCCTCACCATGATCTCATCCATATATGGCACTCGAGTAATCTCTTATATATATATATATATATATATATATGATGCTATCGGAGGAATCTAAGTACTTCATCACCAGCATTACGAGCCAATTCATCAATGACTTACACCTGCTTGTCTTTGTGTCTAGATACAAGCTTATGCAATTCCAATTCCTTATGGGAAGGATCATGATCAATGCTGTGATCTGTTAGACACTGGATAATTTCACTTAGAATTCATAGCCGGAGATTCATTTACAATTTTGGAACGATGCGATGCATTGTGAATGACTATGAGTGAATAGACCGGAATGTTTGGGAGTAAATTGTGTTTGAAACCAATACTAGAAACTTACATGATTTATACTGTTATGATAACCTCCCTTGTTTTCATTTTTCTTGGGGGGAATGAAGAGTAACAGACATCCAGTTACAAATCCATCTTCCCGACCAGCATGCAATATTATGAATTATTTCATTATGTTATATCTTGCTAAGCTAAAACCGTAAATAAACTACAAGAGAAGTAATGACCAATTGATATGAAATATTTTAAGAACAATAACAGCATTGAAATATATCTTTCATATATAAACTATGTAAACTTGAAAAAAAAAAAAACAAGAGGAAGAGAAATCAGATAGAAGTGTGCCAGAGTGTACCCTCAAGCAAGAGAACTTTTCTCAAGACAGTTGAAGACCATGGTACAGAGGCTATGGCATTATTATTATTATTATTATTATTATTATTATTACTTACTTACTAAGCTAAACCCTAGTTGGAAAAGCAGGATGCTATAAGCCCAGGGGCCCTAACAGGGAAAATAGCCCAGTGAGCAAAGGAAACAAGGAAAAATAAAATATTTTAAAAACAGTAACATTATTAGAATAAATATTTCCTATATGAAGTATAAAAATTTAACATAACAAGAGGGAGAGAAAGTAGATATAATAGAGTGCCTTAGTGTTCCCTCAAGCAAGAGAACTCTAACCCAAGACATTGGAAGACCACAGTACAGACACTATGGCACTACCTAAGACCAGAGAACAATGGTTTGATTTTGAAGTATCCTAGAAGAGCTGCTTACCATAGTTAAAGAGTCTTTTAAAGCTCTTTTCCCTGGTTCCATGAGGAATTGTCCAGAACTTGTTCACACACATTTTGATTAACCCAGGTTCCACCTACATATATTTCTTTGTTGGATGACTAGGTTTTCTGTTTGCATCAACGAGTCTTGAATATATATTTCTCACAACAGTGACATCACTCTTATATTAGAAAGTTGTCGGTTTCTGCTTTGCCATACCGGAAACCAAGTTGTGTTGGCCTATTTGAAACATCCTTGACTGGTGATTGCCCGAATGGAGCTCGAGATTTGCTAAAACTCATTTGTTACTTTTGTCCCGGAAACCTCACCATCTTTATGAGCTAGGGATGGGAAGATTTGGGGAGCCTTTATGTCTACCTGCTAAGTCATCAGCAATCATTGCCTGGTCCTCCCTGCTCGTAGCTTGGATGAATAGAGGTGCTTGGGTGCATTCTCCTGCTTGATAGAGAAATCTCACTGTCCATTGCCTCTGCCATTTATAAACTGTCTTTAATTCTTAAACAAGCTTGCGAAGGGAGACAGAGGGCACCATTGAAGCTTACAGTTAGCTCCTTCATCACTTTCAGCAAAGGCTTCACCGTTGGAAACTCACCTATCTCAGAAAATGTAAGAATCCCTCTCCAGCGAAATTATCTACTGCTTCTATTACAGCCGAGATCCTGGTCCTTCGTGGTTTGAATTTGATGATACCGTATCTGTGCTGTTTTTTCATTTTCTGTAAGTACTGCACAGATAATCCTTTGGCAGAAGGAGTCCTCATAATATCCGTTCCACTTATGTTCTTCTTGATGTCGGAAATGATTGTTCGCATTCATTGTCATTTTACTCCTATCACATGTTACTTTTGGCCTAAATTTTGATTGCCTCACTGTTTGGGCTATGGTCAATCTCAGCGATGACTCCTGCCTAAAGATAAATATATTTTAGCGTCATATTACGCATACGTGAAATGATTGTTCTTTATATTACTTTATTCATTCAAAATTTTCAGATTTTTTCGCAGCAACGAATTTTAATATCGAATAGCTGTTGTTCAGTATTTTCACCATAAGACTCTTATATGAATATTTTATCAGTGGGTATATCATGATTGTGAGTCACTAAAAGGGGTGGCCATTACCAGTATAGTGAGAAGTAAATTTGAATAGTGCGTAAATAGTAACGATCAATTAAATTTAAATGCTGCGTAAATAGTGACGATCAATTAAATTTAAATGTTGCATAAATAGTGACGATCAATTCAATTTAAATGCTGCGTAAATAGTGACGATCAAT
>NC_090749.1:74770003-74772503 GCF_036898095.1 Palaemon carinicauda
CCTAAGCGTTGTGAATGGGTCTGTGTATTGACGTGATCAGCAAAGCTGTACTATTCCTGGCTGCCTACGCTAGGTTTGTTTTCTCTGAGCGATCAGATCCCTGACATGAACAATTGCCTGAGGTTTTTGGCCCTCAGTGGACTAAAAATAGCTGTTATTGTTGATATCTCCTGTATTTATGCCTGTAAGAAAAACGTACATACATAAACAAATGTTTAAATGAATGCAATGTCTTAGGGATATTTATGATGATAACGCAAAGGGCTGTGAGGATAATTTGAAAGGAATGGAAACATCGAAGCTAGTAGGTCACGCTTTTTAATTTGTTAAGGCGTACTGATTGTGAACCTTGTGTGTGTTTTTTCTGAGGAGTTCCATGTGTTTCAAGTATCCTACATGAATAAGCAGTTGGAAAAAAAAAGAATATGGCGGAGAATGGTGTGATATTTATCCCCTACAGATAAGACATTAGTAGAATATGAAGGCTTTAAATATGTTGGTTTGTCAAATAATAAAAATATCTAAGATATACATATACATATATATATATATATATGTATATATATATATACATATATATATATATATATATATTTATATATCTATGTATATATATATATATATATACATACATATATATATATATATATATGTATATATATACATATATATATATGTATATATATATATATATATATACTGCATGCCTTTGCGTGTGTGTATTTATATAGATTAAGTTTGTAAGAACGTATCTATAAAATATGTATGAATTTAGCATTGAAAAATCATCCCCCATATCTTTCAATATCATCTTAACATCACACGATGAAGTTCAACCCTAAAATAGAAACTTTTTAATCGGTATATTTATTCAATTTCTTTTTTATGTGTATGTTTGCCTTCCTCTCTTCTTTCTTTTTGTTGTTTATATATTTTATTTTTTTAATTTATTATTATCTTTATTATTCTGTTAATTATTTGGATTTCAATAGCTGCTACCTTCAAAGCCTTTATGCGAGTCACAGGTGATGCTGATACCCAATTAAATTTACGCTTGTTGACACGTTCATATATAATGTAAACATTGACTCAATTGTAATTGAAATTGTAATTATATACATGCATATATGCTTTCATATGCTGGTGTGTGTGCATATCTGTATATAGATATATACCGAAATATGTTATTAGATATAATGAGAGTTAACAAGTAATAAGCGTGATAGATATAACAGTCCATGAAAGGAAAAAGGAATAGTGATTAGACCTTTTCATCTTTTATAGCTGACGTCATCAGACTGATTGTGGGATATAAACACATATGTGTTATTAGGAGAGATAGATGTCCCTGCCAATCTGGCTTTTAGCCTTACCAAGGATACTCCTTATTGTACAGATTAGTGTACAAATATGGAGACCCTAACACCTCGCTAAACCTGCTAAGCATGGTGTGCAGCCTACTCAAGCTGTGTGTGCTGAAGTACTAGCAATGTGACGGTCAAGGTAAAAGTTATTCTGACTCTTGTAGGAAATAACTGAGGAGACCGGGACGTTTCCAATACCACCTCGCCTGGGTATGGGGACGCAACAGTCTTGGGACAATACTAGGATACACAAGGGAGCAATGGTTTACCTGCACTGATTTGAGGTCAGCTTGTGCATAGGACCCAGGATGCTGATTTCCCCAAGGGAGGGGAGGATAAAGAAAGGAAAAGAGCCAGACATGTGATTTCTATGAGGTCAGTCTCTAGATGACCTCTGACCTTCGATTTGAGGAAAGAAGATAAAGGTCAATAGAACTTAAACCAGATCTGATATATTACGTCTTTTTGCACAGGTGGTAAACATCATTTCCATGGTATTTTTATGGGAAAACTCAGTTAACACAGAATATTGTGGTACCCTTTTTCCATTCAATAAAATCACTAGAAGTTCAATGAATAAGTGAAATGCTCGCATACCCTTTTAAGACTATATCTTTTCTGTTTTATGGATTTATGTCCTTCGATTAAATTGACATGAGAATGCCGAAGTTGGTTATGGGAATATTGCTGCCTTAAAGATTGGAAAATAAGGAAATGAAAAGAATGGCAGGCGTAGTAAAGATTACAGAGGTGGTAAGCGTCACTACTGAGATAGTGTGGGCACGTCTTAGGGATGGATGGTGGGATGGGAGTGAGGAGGGCTTGGGAGGAACCTGTTAGAGGAAGAAGATCAAAAGGGGGATAGGAAATTAGATGGCGAGACAAGGTAAAGGATGACATGGAGAGAAGAGGTTTAGCGGAAAGCATTGGAGAGGGCGCACCAGGCAACCGATCCCTTAATGGAAGGGTAATGGTGGAAAAGAAGATTAGGAGATATAGTTAATTTTTCCTTTTAATTTAGAGCACCATTTTTTATTCATAGATATTTTTTGTGTGCTTTGTAATTATACGCTAACGTCAAATTATTTTTCTCAAATTAGGTGCGACATTTGATTAAAATTTATGAAATGGAAGAC
>NC_090749.1:74777503-74785003 GCF_036898095.1 Palaemon carinicauda
AGTACCATGTCTTTTATGTATAAATGTAGGCTCTTGGTAATTTTTTAAGTGAATAATAGGTTTAATCTTTGTTACAAGAGCCGTAGCCTACCGGAGGCATCATGGACGCTGTCGCTCGCTAGGTATAAGTTTAGTTAGCCAGAGCGACATTCCCGGTTGTTTTGCTTTAATAAATTTTAGCTAATTAGCGTTACATAGGATTTCCTTTCGTGCTTTAGTATTATTTTGGCGAAGTATTCGCCAATTCTGGCCTACGCTAGGCCATGTAGCCTAGTCGTTTGGTCCTAGTACTTCATGCATGATTTTGGTTTTTCCGAGTGTATTAATATTTTATTGAAGCTTTAGGCTGTTTTTTATACATTTAAGATTATGTTGAATATTTCCAAGATAGTATACGAGTGAGTTTCGGTGATTTAAGTAATCGATTCTCTTGGTGCTAAGGCTAAGTTGCTTATGGTGCCTTAGTATACTTTCTCATACTCCCCGGTTGCTTTCTTTTCTTCGGAGAAGGTATGCAATCCCTTTCCCTCTGTTTAAGCCTTGGGCTTATCCCTAAGTGGTTTATCTGAATTAACTTTCGATAAAACTATACTGGGGTGTTACTGTACCTTCCCGTTCCAGTAAGTCTGGTTTCAAAGAGGGACAGAACAACAGAGTTTTTAGTCTGAGTCTGTGTTTGTCTGGCTTGGGGTAGAGTCTCCCTCGCTGGCCTGACACAGACATAGGAGGCTTAGCCTCCTTAGGTCACTACCAAAGGTTTCTGTACGAGATTATTCCTTCTTTTGTGATCTACCAGACTAGTCATTGTTGCTGTTCTCGGGGGAGGATAAGATTCTTTCCCTGGGAGTAGCAACACCTTCCTTGCTTTGGTTCTCTGAGAGCTGGCAAGTATTGCTGGCCTCCCTCCTTGGATCTCCCTTAGGCTAAGATGAGTTTCTTGGCTGCGGGTGATCCTTCACTAAAGCAAGGTTGGTAGGACCCTCTTTTGCCCCTTCCCCCTCTATCTCCGTAATGGCCTAGCCATTACAGTACTGTACGTCATTCTACATCTGGACCTAGAATAGGTTAGGATGTGGAATTGACTCAGTCCCTTGCCGGCCGGCAGAGCTGCCGGCCGGCAAGGGTCTTCTGCTTTGAGTGCTGCCCGGACCTCCCTTGGTCCCTCATCCATGCCTGCCTGTAGAGCCAAACGGCATTGGTCAGGAAGCCTGAATTAGTTTCTCCCCTTCCTTATATGCACTCTTTCGGATTGCCGGGCTTGGAGGTAGTGTACACTCTTATCCCGGCATCCATTCTGTTATTCTTCTATTGCTGTACCCGACCCGGCTGCCGGCCTCATAGGCCGGCAGCCGGGCAGTCGTAGTCCTCTGGTTCTTTCGCTGCCGGCTGGCATCGGTCGTGTTCCTTTGCCGGCCGGCTAATGTCAGCCCTTGTCTGCCGGTCGCCAAGAGTGTGGCCGGCAGCCGGGTACTACCTTATGTAGTGGCTGGCCGGCAGTCATTGCCGGCCGACATTGGCTGTTGCCGGCCGGCAGTTACTGCCGGCCGGCACATGCATTTGAACCAGCGTTCTGCCGCCTTATTGCTGTTAAGTAGTATGCTTTAAAGCTAGTTATGGTGTGTGACGGCCGGCAAGTGCCGGCCGGCACATAACCTACTATACTGTACCAGTATTCTTCAGTATAACATATACTGTAAGAAGAAAACTATAGTATAGGTTTTGGTACAGCACTGTGTGTTCTAACACTTTTGTGTTTTCTTGTACAGCCCTTTGCTGTTGCCCTACAGATAAGAAAGTTAGTTCTTTCTTGTCTATTATCCAGGATTTTAAAATCATTGCTTAGGTGTGAGCTCCACCTGTTTCCTCTGGAAACTTTGCATTGGTTATTCTAGAAGAGATTAACCATTCGATTTTATTATCTGGAAGGCTGCAACAATTGGTTGTGAAGGAAACACAAGTGTGTGTCTTTCCTTTCTGAATTGTTATGCTATACTGTGCATATCTAGTGATACATAGTTCACTTGATACTCATGGAAATTTCTTCTCTTTACAGGAGGACCCTCCGAAGTGCGGAAGTGTTTTCTGCAACGTCCGCAGCAAGAACCTCCGCGGACATGAGTTTTGTAGGAGACACGCAGCATGCGCTGTCTCCAAGGGTGATCTCTGGTATTGGGACCCTCAGGTATGTACTGTGTGCACTAACCTGATTACTGAGGCCTCTGATTCCCCTAGGACGGCGGAATCAAGGGATATAGCAAGGGAGAAGCTTCGTACCTGGGTAAGGGGCTTCCAGAAGAACACCTCTGGTCCTTATCTTCCAAGTGAGAAGATGAGGACGTATCTTTTCCTTAAGGCATCAGCTGATGCAGTGATTCCCCAGCCTCAAGAGGAGATTCCCCAAGTTCAGATCCAGGTGGATGCTGAAGTCGCGGTCGCTATGCAAGACATCCAGTTAGATGACAGGATGTCTGACGTGGACGAGCGTCTGGAGGAAGACCTCCTGGCAGAAGCCCAGGATGAAGTTCAAGCCCCAGACGTTGTAGAGGAAGAGGTCGACGAGGTGTCGGCTACTCCGGTTCAGATCCCGGAGCCTATTCCCTCAACATCGGCCGGTCTCCCAGTAGAGCTGGGACAGGCCCTCTCCTCCATTGTTGGAATGATCCAACAAATGCAGAAGGAGAATCAGGAGAAGGCGGCTGCAATGGAACTGCGGATGCAGAGCCTTGCAGAATCACATGGGCCCCAGAAAAGGCTCAGTGTGAAAGACCTTCCCTTATGCTCAGATGCTAACCCATGGAGGTATGCTGAGCACATGCCGATGACGACTGGAAAGATCGTCATCTCGGATAAGTTGGGCTCAGTTCCCCTAGAGGAGGTGGAATTCTAGCCCAGCAAGGCGTCATATCCGGACTGTTATGTCCGGCTGAGGAAGAAACCAGCTTCAAAGGAGGAGACAGAGCCGAAGGAGGTCATAGTGATGGACCATGCTAAGGCTCAAGCTCTGCTTTCATCCTCGATGAAAGAGAGGGGCTTCTCTAACTCAAAAGTAGCTGTATTGAGCAAGAAGCTCCCTTCCTTTGTGTCCTCTCCTGCTAGAGCCTTCCCCTTTTTACAGAAAGGGATTGCGGCTGTACTAAAAGCAGTCGAGGCCGGCAAGCCTTGCCCCTCCCTGGAGGAGTGTAAACCCTTGTCGCTGGCCCTGCCTATGGACCACAAAGACTGGAAGGACGTCCATCTTATGTTCTCAGTTGGGAAGTTGGAGGCTGATATTGCCGGACGTCAGTTCGGCGAGGACCTCCCTAAGCTGTCTGACTTTCTCTTGCGGAGAGAGTTCGAGACAAAAGAAAGACTGGCTGCCTCAATGTCTCTTCAGACTACTCTTGAGACGATGGCAAGTGACCCCAAGGTCCATGAAATGTTCATGGTGGTGGCCAAGACTCATCTGGCCACAGTGATGAAGGACCTTCATGGCTTCGTCAAGGCGAGGAGAGCTTGTAGGGAGTTCGTGTTCACCTCGGCGGCGGTGAGGCACGAGCCAAGGAAACTAATCTCCTCCAACATCTGGGGCAAAGACCTTTTCCCTATCGATTTGGTCAAAGAAGTTGTTGATAAGGCCGCCTTGGAGAATAGAAACCTCCAGAAGTGGGGCCTGGCTATCAAAAGAAAGTCTTCCCCGGATGAAGGTCCTCAACCAAAGAGGAAGACTATGAGGACTAGGCTACCGTCTCTGCCAGCCAAGCCTTCTAGACCGCAACAGCAACTGCAATTGCCATTGCCTCCAGTGCCCCAGATCATGGGACAAACCCCGACCACTTTTCAGTGGGTACCCCAGGCCGTGTCGACACAGTCCACGGCATTCACCCCAACGTTCGAAGGGCAGTCTACTTCCTTTTGAGCAAAGCCTAGAGGAGCAGCCAGAGGCTCGTCTAGGCCCCCCTCAAGGGGAAGGGGATTCAGGGGTGGTTGTGGTCAGGGGGGCAAGACCTCAGGACGGCAGTCCAAGTGAGATAATACCGGTAGGAGGGAGACTTCTGAAATTTCGGGATCGGTGGACCTTCGATCCCTGGGCCCACAGCCTACTCAAGAATGGACTGGGCTGGAGCTGGTACAGCACTCCACCCCCGTGCCTTCGGTTTTTCCAACACTCCACCCCCGTTCTGGAGGAGTACGTTCAAGAACTGTTGGAGAAAAATGTGATCCGAAAGGTGAAGTCTATCAGATTCCAAGGGAGGCTGTTTTGTGTTCCCAAGAAAGACTCGGAAAAGCTCAGAGTCATTCTGGACTTGTTGCCACTCAACAAGTTCATAGTGAATTGCAAATTCAAGATGCTAACACTGCAACACATAAGGACCTTACTGCCCAAGAGGGCATATTCCGTCTCTATAGACTTGTCAGACGCCTATTGGCACATTCCAATCAACCGTCGACTCTCCCCCTACCTAGGGTTCAGGCTACAACGAAGACTATACGCCTTCAGAGCCTTGCCATTCGGGCTAAACATAGCCCCAAGGATTTTCACGAAGCTTGCGAGCGTAGCTCTCAAACAATTACGCCTGAAGGGAATTCAGGTTGTAGCCTACCTGGATGACTGGCTGGTGTGGGCAGCATCCGAGACAGAATGCTGGCAAGCTACCAGTCAAGTGATCCAGTTCCTAGATTACCTAGGCTTCAAGATCAACAGAAAAAAGTCTTGACTTTCTTCATCTCAAAAGTTCCAGTGGCTGGGAATCCACTGGGACCTTTTGTCACACCGTTTCTCCATCCCGGCGAAGAAAAGGAAGGAGATAGCGGGTTCTGTCAAGAGACTTCTAGATTCCGAAAGGATATCAAGACGCGAACAGGAGAGGGTACTGGGCTCTCTCCAGTTTGCTTCGGTGACAGACCCAGTGCTAAGAGCACAGCTAAAGGATGCAACCGGAGTTTGGAGAAGTTATGCATCAAACGAGCGAAGAGATCTGAGAAGACCAGTTCCGCTTCGGCTACGTACTCTTTTCAGGCCTTGGTCCCAAGCCAGACATCTAAAGAAGTCGGTTCTTCTTCAGACACCTCCCCCGCCGGTGACGATTCACTCAGACACCTCGAAGGAGGGACGGGGAGGTCACTCATCGGAAAAAAGTCCAGGGGACTTGGTCCAAGCTATTCAAGACCTTTCACATAAACTTTCTAGAAGCTATGGCAGTGTTCCTTACCTTAAAGAAAGTCTCCCCGCGTCACTCGATCCACATAAGGTTGGTGATGGACAGCGAGGTAGTTGTGAGATGCTTGAATCGACAAGGATCGAGGTCACCACCTCTCAACCAGGTGATGTTGGCCATCTTCGGATTGGTGGAAAAGAAGAAGTGGTACCTGTCGGCAGTTCACCTTCAAGGAGTCCGCAATGTGATAGCGGACGCTCTATCCAGGTTCACACCGATAGAGTCGGAATGGTCCTTAGACGCAGGATCATTCTCCTTCATTCTGAACAAGTCCCAGAACTGCAGATAGACCTCTTTGCGACGAAAGACAACAAGAAGTTGCCCCTGTACGTGTCCCCGTACGAGGACCCCTTAGCGGAAGCAGTGGACGCGATGTCCCTCGACTGGAACAGATGGTCCAAGATTATCTGTTCCCTCCTCACAACCTTCTGTTGAGGGTCCTCAACAACTGAGATCCTTCAAGGGGGTAGCGGCAATAGTGACCCACAAGTGGTCGAACAGCGTGTGGTTCCCCCTGGCATTGGAACTACGACTGAAGTTTCTACCGCTACCAGATCCAGTTCTGACCCAGCGAGTCCAGAAGTCTTCTGTCTGCGCTTCATTACAGAAAACCCGGATCCTGCAGCTCATGATTTTCTCTCCCTAGCGTGAGAAAGCTTTTCGGGATTTCGGAAGCCAGCATAGACTTCCTAGAGGAAAATAAGTGCAAATCTATTAGAAGGCAATAAGTTCTGAAAGCCTATGCTAGGCTCAGATCTTCAGCACCTCCGAACCCCATTTCATGGTCTTTAGACAAAGTTCTTCATTCCGCTTCTCTGTGGAGCAATGAGGAGGGTGCGTTAATGGATTTGACCCAAATAGTTATTTTCCTATTTCCACTCGCGTCCGGGGCCAGGGTTAGTGAGATTGTAGCCCTCTCGAGAGGGGAAGGTCGTGTTCAGTTCCCGGATGGGGGAGAACTGAACCTGTTTCCGGATCCTTTGTTTCTCACCAAGAATGAGTTACCCACCAACAGGTGGGGTCCCTGGAGAATCTGCCCTCTAAAAGGAGATGCATCTCTATGTCCAGTAGAATGCCTAAAGGTCTATCTTCATAGAACTTCAGACTTCTAGGGTGGTCAACTATTCAGGGGAGAAACATCAGGCTCAAATTTATCACTGAATCAACTCAGGGCGAAAATCGCATATTTTATTCTTAGAGCGGATCCTGACAGTACACCCGCAGGTCACGATCCGAGGAAAGTTGCTTCGTCCTTAAATTTCCTTAATTGTATGGATTTTGAACATTTCCGTTCATACTCTGGCTGAAGTCTTCTAGAGTGTTCTTTCGCCACTATGCGAAGCAAGTGGAGCAACTAAAGAGATCTGTGGTAGCAGTGGGTTGCGTCGTTAACCCTGCTGTTTAACTCTGCCAGGAACAGTGGTTTTAATTGCGACAATTAATTCCAGGGTGAGTGTGTAGTTACATTCTGTGCTACAAACTAAGTGAGGGCACTGAGGTGCCCACGTTGACTGTTCCACTTCCAAAGGTGAACCTAGCATAAGTACAGACATGTGTGCCGAGCGTTTCTAACGCTAATGTAACTGATCAGTAATACAGACTTTCTGACCTTCATACCTCGGTATGTTAAAAGTGGCACTAATGTTTTTCTTTCAGATAAACAAGTTTCTGTTTACTATCAGTCTTATGCTTAAAGTTTTGGTTATCCTCTTCTTATATATATATATATATATATATATATATATATATATATATATATATATATATATATGTAATTGTTGTTAACCTGTCTGTTTATTGTCTATCAATAAACTTGTTCTTGAGAACCTTGTGTCTTCTTCACCTGTGTCAATTTATTGATATAATTGAGCATTCATTCTATGTATATTTATCTGGGATAATTCTAATAGATTGTTGCTGTATGCAAGCTATGTTGCATTGGTTTATGCTTTCCCTTATCGGGAGGACTCCGTCCCAGAAGGGGACGGTGGCGGTTTTACAAGTTTCCTCCTATGCGGATATAAACCTTTGTCCAATACAAGTATTGTGCGGAGAACTGGTCGATATTTCATATTGACGCAGTGGTTCTTTCAAACTATGCTTTACTTAATATAGGGTGAGACCACTATATTAGCTTGCCTGGTATTCATACATAGGTATATGTACTCTTCGAGACTTTTCCAGAGTCTACTAGGACTCTTCCCTGTAGGGGGCAGGAAGCTCTAACATGGTTTATGGTTAGTTGAAAAGATGAATAACGGTAACATCTTAGGTCTCTAGGTCTAGTCGACCGGAAAAATTACCT